>NC_083433.1:43549089-43788589 GCF_020745735.1 Hemiscyllium ocellatum | reverse complement strand
GGGGAAAGAGAGATGGGGTGGTGAGTGAGGGGTACGGGGTGAGACAGAATGTGGGAGGGGGCGTGAGAGAGAGAGGGAGGGTGCGAGAGGGAAAGGAAGAGGGCGAGGGAGAAAAGGAGGGCGTGAGAGAGAGAGTGAGGGGGGCAAGAGAGAGAGGGAGGCTGCGAGAGAAAGCGGGGGGGAGGGCAAGAGAGATAGGGGTGAGAGCGAGGGGGGGGGGCGAGAGAGGGAGGGAGGAGGTGAGAGAGAGAGTGCGGGGCTGAGAGAGAGTGACGGGGTGAGATAGAGGGTGAGGGATGAGACAGAAGGAGTGGGGCGAGAGAGGGGGAGTGGGGCAGGAGAGAGGGAGTGGGGCACGTGAGGGACGGGGCGGAGAGGGAGAGGGAGGGGGCAAGAGAGAGAGAGATGGCGGGGGCGAGAGGGAGAGATGGCAGAGGAGAGAGAGAGAGGGAGAGGTCGAGAGATAGAGAGGGAGGGGACGAGAGAGAGGGACGGAGAGAGGGGACGAGTGAGACAGAGGGAGGGGGTGAGAGAGAGGGAGGGGGCGAGAGTGAGGGAGGGAAGGGACGAGAGAGAGGGAAGGAGGGGGCGAGTGAGACAGAGGGAGGGGATGAGAGGGAGGGGGGGCGAGAGAGAGGGAGGGAGGGGAGTGAGAGAGCGAGAGAGAGATGTGGGCGAGAGAGAGAGAAAGGGGGGGGACGAGAGAGAGGGAGGGGTGCAAGACAGAGAGAGAGGGGGCGAGAGAGAGAGAGGGAAGGGGTGGGAGTGAGAGAGAGGAAGAGCGAGGGGGCGAGAGAGAGAGGGAAGGGGTGAGAGAGCGTGAGAGGGAGGGGGTGAGAAAGAGAGAGGGCGCATTAAAGAGAGGATTGGGGTGAGGGAGAGAGGGTGGCAAGAAGGGGGGAGCGGGCGAGAAAGAGGGAGAAGGAGAAGGTGAGAGAGAGAGTGGAAGGAGTGAGAAGGAGAGAGGGAGGGGGCAAGAGAGAATGGATGGGGGCGAGAGAGTGAGTGAGGGGACGAGAAAAAGAGGGAGGGGGCGAGAGATGGGGAGAGAGAGAAAGAGGGGGATGAGAGAAAGAGAAAGAGACTAAGGGGGCAACTTAGAGAGGGAGGGGTATGAGGGAGGGAGGGGCGTGAGGGTGAGAGGGAGGGGGATGAAAGTGAGAGGGAGTGGGCAAGAGAGAGAGGTGGCGAGTGAGAGAAGGGGTAGAGAGAGAGGGGGTGAGAGTGAGAGACTGAGGAGGTGAGAGAGAGAGGGAGGGGGACGAGAGAGGGAGGGGGCGAGAGAGAGAGAGAGACAGGGACGAGAGAGAGACGGAGGAGGTCGAGAGAGGGAGGAGGTAGAGAGAGGGAGGGGGCGTGAGAGAGAGAGAGGGTGGGGGCGTAAGAGAGAAAGAGGGAGGGGGCGTGAGAGAGAGGGAGGAGGTCGAGAGAGGGTGAGAGTGTGAGAGGGAGGGGGCGAGAGAGAGAGAGGGGAGGGGGTCGAGAGAGGAAGGGCGTTAGAGAGAGAGAGGGAGGGGGCGAGAGAGAGAGGGAGGGAGGGGGCGAGAGAGAGAGAGAGGGAGGGGCGGGCGAGAGAGAGGGAGGGAGGGGCGGGCGAGAGAGGGGGGAGAGGGGCGGGCGAGAGAGAGGGAAGGGTAGTGCGAGAGCGAGGAAGAGGGGCGGGCGAGAGAGAGGGGGAGGTGCGGGCGAGAGACAGGGGGAGGGGCGGTCGAGAAAGAGGGGGAGGGACGAGAGAGAGTCGGAGGGGGTCCGAGAGAGAAGGAAGGCGGGAGAGAGTGTTTGAGTGGGCGTGAGAGAGTGGGAGGGGGTGTGTGTGTGAGAGAGAGAGGGAGGAGTGTTAGAGAGAGGTAGGGGGCGAGAGGGAAAGGGACGGGGTGAGAGGGAGAGGGCAGGGGCAAGAGAGAGAGGGAGGAGTGTGGGCGAGAGAGACGGAGGTTGCGAGAGTGAGAGGGGGAGGGGGCGAGAGAGAGACAGTGAGGGGACGAGAGAGAGAGAGAGGGAGGGTAGCAAGAGAGAGGAAGGGGGCGAGAGAGAGTGGGAGGGCGGCAGAGAGAGAGGGAGGGGGCGAGAGAGAGTGGGAGTGGGGCGAGAGAGAGTGGGAGGGGGGCGAGTGAGAGTGGGAGGTGGGCGAGTGAGAGTGGGAGGGGGCAAAAGAGAGAAGGAGGGGGCGAGAGAGAGAAGGTGGGGTCGAGAGAGAGAGGGAGGGGGGCGAGAGAGAGTGGGAGGTGGCCGAGAGAGAGTAGGAGGGGGCGAGAGAGAGAAGGAGGGGGCGAGAGAGAGAAGGAGGGGGGCAAGAGAGAGAAGGAGGGGGATGAAAGAGAGACAGGGAAGTTGCGAGAGAGAGGGGGGGCGAAAGTGCCGGACAGGGTGAGAGGTAGAGTGGGAGTGCGTGAGAGAGAGTGAGAAAGGGGGCGAGAGAGAGAGAGCGAGGATGTGAGAAAGAGAGGGAGGTGTGCGAGAGAGTCGGAGGGGTCGTGAGAGAGAGGGGGCGGGAGAGTGGGGGAGCGAGAGAGAAATGGAGGGGGGCAAGAGAGTGAAGGAGGGGGCGGTTGAGAGAGAGAGGGAGGGGGCGAAAGAGAGAGAGAGGGGGCGATAGAGTGCAGGAGGGGGCCAGAGGTAGAGTGGGAGTGGGCGAGAGAGAGAGAGACGGGGCGAGAGAGAGAGGGAGTGTGCGAGAGAGAGTTGGGGGCGACAGAGAGTCGGAGGAGTCGTGAGAGAGAGAGGGGGGGACGGGATAGAGGGGGAGTGAGAGAGAGAGGGACGGGCGCGAGAGACACAGGAATGGGGCGAGAGAGAGGGGGAGGAGGTGAGAGAGAGGTGCGGGGTGAGAGAGAGAGAGGGAGGGGGCAGGTGAATGAGAGAGTGTGGGGATGAGTGAGAGAGAGAAGGGAGTCGAGAGAGAGAGAAGCGAGTCGAGAGAAAGAGAGGGGGAGCGAGAGAGAGAGAAAGGGGGCGAGGGAGAGAGAGAGAGGGGGTGAGAGAGAGAGGGAGGGGGCGAGAGAGAGAGGGAGGGGGAGAGAGAGAGCGAAGGGGCGAGAGAGAGAGAGGGAGGGGGCGAGATGGAGAGAGGGAGGGGGCGAGAGGGAGAGGGCGAAGGGGCGAGAGAGAGAGGGAGGGGACGAGAGAGAGAGGGAGGGGGCGAGAGAGAGAGGGAGGGGGCAAGAGAGCGAGGGAGAGGGCGAGAGAGAGGGAGGAGGGCGAGAGAGAAGGAGGGGGTGAGAGGGAGAGGGAGCGGTGCGAGAGAGCGAGGAAGGGTGGCGAGAGAGAGAGGGGGTGAGAGAGAGAGGGAGGGTGTCAATAGACAGAGGCAGCAGTCGAGAGAGAGAGAGGGATCGGGCGAATCTGAGATGGAGAGGAGCGAGAAAAGGGGTGCGAGGGAGACAGAGAGAATGGGGGTGAGAGAGACAGAGAGGGTGGGGGCGAGACAGAGAGGGAGGGGACGAGGGGGCGAGGGCGAGGAGGGCGAGGGCGAGAGAGAGCCAGAACGAGAGCAAGAGACACAGAAAGATGGACAAAGGGGGAGAGCAAGAGAGAGAGAGAGCACGTGAGAGAGACAGCGTGAGAACGAGGCTTAGAGAGAGAGGTGCCAGAGAGATGGAGAGAGAGGGCAAGAGAGAGAGAGAGAGAGTGAGAGACAGAGAGAGAGTGAGCGCGAGAGAGAGAGAGAGAGATAGAGAGTGAGAGAGAGAGATGGTCGAGAGAGAGAGGATGGGCAGAGAGAGTGAGGAGGAATCAGGATGGAGAGAGAGGGCTGCAGAGAAAGTGGGGGAGAGTGAGAGTGTGGGAGAGAGGCCGCGAGAGAGAGAGAGGAAGCAAGAGTGAAGGGATAGCGAGTTGGAGAGACGGGACGAGCGAGAGGTAGAGCAATGAAAGAGAGGCGAAAGAGTAATAGTGAAGGCGAGAGACAGAGGGAAGGCCCAGAGAGGCAGAGACAGAGGGGTGAGAGAGGAAGAGACGATGCGAGTGCGATGAGGCTAGAGTGAATGACGGAGCGATGCGGTTAGAGAGAGAGAGAGAGAGAGGTGCCAAAGAAAGAGAGGGGCAAGAGAGAGAGAGGGGCGGGAGAGAGATGGATAGAGTCGGGGAGAGAGAGGAACGAGACGGAGAGAGAGAGAGAGAGTGGGGCATGATAGAGAGAGGGAGCGAGTGATCGAGAATGAGTGAGAGAGAGAACGAGCGAGAGGGAACGAGTGAAAGAAGGAGAGAGTTGCGGTAAAGATGGGCAAATACGGGAGAGAGAGTGCGAGCGCGAGGGAAAGAGAGAGGGAGAGAGGGTGTGGGAGAGAGCGTGAGGGAGAGAGTGATTGAGAAAAAGCAAGCGAGGGGTTAGAGAGGAGCAACAGAGAGAGCCAGAAAGAGTCAGAGGAGTGAGAGGGAGAGGTGATAGAGAAGGATAGAGAGAGAGCGAGAGACGAGTGCGATGGTGACATGGGGAACAAAGAGAGAGATATATATAGAGAGAGGGGCGAAAGTGGGTGTGAGAGAGAGAGAGGGCGGCGCGCAAAAGAGAGAGGCAAGAGAGGGCAACAGTTTGTGGAGAGAGAGGAGAGAAACGGGGTGTGAGAGAGAGGGGAAAGGAGAGCGAGAGAGAGGAGCGAGAGAGAGATGGAGAGAGGTGGGTAGAGCGAGAGGGTGAGAGAAATAAGGGGCGAGTGAGAGACAGACGGATGAGAGACAGAGTGGTGTGAGGGAGTGAAAGAGGGCTGAGGGAGAGAGAGAGAGAGAGCAAGAGAGAGAGCGCGAGAGAGATCTGCAAGAAAGAGCAAGAGAGAGAGAGAGGGCAGATATGAGAGAGAGAGAGAGAGAAAGGAAAGAGCGAGATTGGCAGAGTGGGAGCATGGAAACGTGTGAGCGTGGGAACGAGGGAGTGAGGGAGCGAGAAAGAGGGAGACTGGCAGAGTGGCAGCGAGGGAATGGCAAGAAAGAATGAGAGAGATGGGGAGGGGTGATAGAGCGGGTAGAGGGAGGGGGCATAGAGGGAGGGCGGATAGAGGGAGGGCAGATAGAGGGAGGGCGGATAGAGGGAGGGCGGCAAAGTCCCTCAACCTGATGACGTTCTGCTCAGGACTCCAGTCAATAATTTGCTGCCAGGTTCTGTTAAATAACCCAAAACACAACAGGAGTTGCACTTGCAGAGAATAAGGGAACCATGGTTACATTAATATCAGAACACGAGGAGGCTATTTAGCTTCGTGAGCCTATTCCACCATTCACCCAAACTATCGTAATATTCATCATCATGAAAAATCCCTGTCTTTGTCCCATAATCCTTCAGCATTTTCATTCCAAATCTACCAACCTCAAATTTGAAATTTGCAAATAATTTCCAATCAATCGCTCTTTGTGGAGCTTTATCAAACTATCCATTTCTGTGTATAAAAGTGTTCCCCGTTATCACACCTCAATGTTCTGACTCGAACACTTTATCTGTTTAATCTTTCTTCTTAAGTTAAGCCTTGGAATCCAAATATCACTTCAGTTAATCTACACTGCCCCTTCAGCCATTGTGCCCAGCCCTGATAGCTTGGTCTAACTCGGTTTGGATTTGATGAAGCATGACTTCTAATCCTTTGGTATCTCGTCTTCTGTCGAGATCAATGTCAACATTCCACCCGCCCCTTGGTCACTCTTCCGAACCGGTTTGAGACATTTTCGTGAACTACACAGCTGGATCAATCCCACGTAGTTTCTTTGGAGTCCACTCTCTCTATTTTCACAATCACAAAATATCCGATTTTGATCCAACCTCTCACTTGTCGACATAAACTCATCTGTCGTTGTTTTTCATTTCCTGAATCTACCAGGATTGCTATCTAATGCTGTTCTTCCATCTACCGACACTTGGAATCGCTGTCATCTGCAGAGTGGACACAAATGTTGAATGTGGCTTTCCCTTCATTATGAATAGTGAATAATTACGGCTCCAACATCGATCCGTGCAGGATATCACTAAACATATCCTTCCAATTAGAATACCTCTTATTATCTGCACAAATGTCTCTTGTTCAAATCAAATTCCTCCGCAAAAATATGTTTTGCATCTTATTACCTTCAATGAACAGTAGAAAGGTGTAAATTCAGTGACATTCTTCACAGTCAAATTTGCCTTGTGTTTATCTGATTGGGGTTGCAAGGAATCCCAGTAAATATTAATCTTTGTCTTCACTATATGGGAACTCGATCACAAAGATTAGCAATGTCAAGTATTATTCTCCTTCATGATTTATAAACTCTGGGCACATTGTGACCGAGTGGGACTCGCTTTTTTTTCAGAAACGCAGGCCCTGCCCAACTGTTGGCTCACACTCGTTACACCATATGGTCCTCATCCTCTCCATCTGAATCTCATGGCAAGATATCTCGAACATGGAGAGGAGCAACTATTCCAAGCACTGAGATCCCACTAATTGGTAACACCACTCACCCTAATCCATAAGAGAAGCCGACTGGTCCCGCACTACGTCCTCATCTGAATCATCCTGCTGGCTGCATTTCTTCCCCATATGAAAGTGGTGTTGGCTCTCTGGTGGCAGAAGAGAACGGAAGGATTTCTCTTCAATCTCATCTTTAGTCATTGGCTCGTCAAACTTATGGGAGTATTCAGTGGCAACAGAAGCAGAGGCTGTAGAGACAATAAATGATTGACATTGTTCTTTGTTTTTTTCCATTGCTCACTGAAAGGTTTAGAACTTGAATTTGAAGTTAAGGGCTGAGCTAGAATCCTTGGATTAACTATCTGCTCAAGGAGCAGAGTGGGGTTACAATTATTGATTCAACACAACTTTGATATTGAATCACACATTGTTTAAGTTTCCTTGTGCACAACCACAGATCCAAGGGAAACACAAGGAACTTGGATTGAATAGGTTAAGCACATGACTGAATAAAGGAATCTTGAATTAAAGCAGTGCAAGACATGTGCCTATTTGACCCACATATCCTTTGGCTAGGGAAGGAGTGCTAACGTAGCAAAAGATTTGATTGATTCAAATCATCTAACTTGTTTACTGCTGCCGCTGCTGCTCCTATAGAAATGTCACAGAACAACACAGGTGCATAGTTTCAGGACACAAAAACAGGTTCTCAGTATCTGTGATTTACACAGAGAGTGATGGGGATGAAAGAGAGGGGTGTGCGAGAGAGAGAGGAACGTCGAGAGAGAGAGAAGGAGGGGGCGAGAGAGAATCAGGAAGGGAGCGAGAGAGTGGGGGAGGAGCGAGAGAGAGAGAGTGGTGTGAGAGAGTGAGAGACGGATGGCGCAACAGAAAGGGGGAGGGATCGAGAGAGAGAGAGAGGGAGGAGTGCAAGATAGAGAGAGAGAGGGAGGAGTGCAAGATAGAGAGAGAGGGGGGACGGGGGTGAGCGAGAGAGAGAGAGGTGGACGGTGGCGAGAGAGAGAGAGGCGGGGCGAGCGAGAGAGAGAGGGGAGGGGGCGAGCGAGGGAGAGGGGGGCGGAGGCGAGCGAGAGAGAGGGGGCGGGGGCGAGCGAGACAGAGGTGGCGGGGATGGGAGAGAGAGGGGGACGGGGCAGGAGAGAGAGGGGGACGGGGGCGAGAGAGAGGGAGAGAGGTGGGGGCGAGCGAGAGAGAGGGGCGGGGGCGAGCGAGAGAGGGGGGCGGGGCGAGCGAGAGAGGTGGGCGGGGGCGAGGGAGAGAGGGGGGGCGGAGGCGAGCGAGAGTGAGGGGGCGGGGCGAGCGAGAGAGAGAGGGGCGGGGACGAGCGAGAGAGGGGGATGGGTGCGAGCGAGAGGAGGGCGGGGGCGAGCGAGAGAGAGGGGTCGGGGGCGAGCTAGAGAGAGGAGGGTGGGGGCGAGCGAGAGAGAGGGGGCAGGGGTGAGCGAGAGAGAGGGGGCGGAAGCGAGCGAGAGAGAAGGGGCCGGGGACGAGCGAGAGAGAGGGGGCCGGGGACGAGCGAGAGAGAGGGGGTGGGGGCGAGCGAGAGAGGGGGCGCGGGGGCGAGGGAGAGAGAGGGGCGGAGGCGAGCGAGAGAGAGAGGGGTGGGGACGAGCGAGGGAGAGGGGGGCGGGGCGAGCGAGAGAGCGGGACGGGTGCGAGCGAGGGGGGGCGAGCGAGAGAGAGGGGGAGGGGGCGAACTAGACAGAGGGGGGTGGGGTCAAGCGAGAGAGAGGGGGCAGGGGCGAGCGAGAGAGAGGGGGCGGGAGTGAGCGAGAGGGAGGGGGTGGGGGTGAGCGAGAGCGAGGGGGCTGGGGACGAGCGAGAGAGAGGGGGCGGGGCGGGAGAGAGAGGGGGACGGGGGCGGGAGAGAGCGGGGCACAGGGGCGGGAGAGAAAGGGGGGCGGGGGCAGGAGAGACAGGGGGACGGGGCGGGCAGAGAGAGGGACGGGGCGAGCAGAGAGAGTGGGGCTCGGGGGCGAGCCAGAGAGAGGGGTGCGGGGGCGAGCGAGAGAGAGGGCGGGGGCGAGCGAGAGAGAGGGACCAGGGCGAGCGAGAGAGAGGGGGACGGGGGCGAGCGAGAGAGAGGGGGATGGGGGCGAGCAAGAGAGAGTGAGGGAGCGAGTGAGAGGGGGACGGGGGCGAGAGAGAGTGAGAGGGAGGGATGTGGGCGAGACGGGGGGACAGAGAGAGAGGGAAGCCGTGAGAGAGAGAGGAAGGGGGCAAGAGAGTGTGGGAAGGCGTGAGAGATAGAAGAGTAGGGTGGCGAGAGAGAGAGAGAGGGGCGGCGAGAGAGAGAGTTTGAGAGAGAGAGGGTGAGAGAGGGAGAGAGGAGAGAGAATGAGCGAGGGTGGGGGAGAGAGAGTGCGAGGGTGGGGGAGCGAGAGAAAAGGAGGGGGGTGAGAGCGAGAGAGAGGGAGGGGTCGAGAGACAGACAGTGGGGGGGGCGAGAAATAGAGAGGGATGGAGGGCGATGGAGAGGGAGCAAGGGAGGGGGGGCGAGGGAGAGGGGGGCGAGGGAGAGGGGGGCAAGGGAGGCCAACTGTGAGAGAGAGCCAGAATGAGAGCAAGGGAGACAGAGATGAACAAAGGCAGCGAGCAAGAGAGAGAGTGAGCGCGTGAGAGAGACAGTGATAGAACGAGGCAGCAAGAGAGAGAGAGGTGCCAGACAGACGGGGCAAGAGAGAGAGGGTGAGAGACAGCGAGAGAGTGAGCGCGCGAGAGAGAGATGTTCCAGAGAGAGAGAGAAGGGGGCAGGGTAGAGAGAGGTGGGGGGGGATACAGAGAAAGAGTGGGTAGAGTGAGAGTGAGAGTGAGAGAGAGAGGCCGTGAGAGAGGGAGAGAGGGAGCGAAAGAGAAACGGTAGCGAGATGGAGAGACGGGATGAGCGAAAGGTAGAGCCATGAGAGGCGGGCAAACGAGAGAGAGAGGAGGCGAGAGACAGGGGGAAGGCAGAGGGGTGAGAGAGGAAGACAAGGTGCGAGAGCGATGAGGCAAGAGCGAATGAGGGAGAGAGGTAGTGTGTATGTGAGAGAGAGAGATGCCAAAGAAAGAGAGGGGCAAGAGAGAGAGAGGGGCGGGAGAGAGAGGGATAGATTGGGGGGGAGAGAGAGAGAGAGGGACGTGATAGAGAGAGGGTGAGTGACCGAGAGTGAGAGACAGAGAGAAAGAGAGAGAGAGTTGCAAGAAAGAGGGAAAGATGGGGCAAATAGGAGAGAGTGAGGGAAAGAGAGAGGGAGAGAAGGTGTGGGAGAGAGGGTGAGGGAGAGAGTGATCGAGAAGGAGTATGGGAGGGTGCAGAGAGAGGCAACAGAGAGAGCGAGAGAGAGTGAGAGGAGTGAGAGGGAGATCTGATAGAGAGAAGGATAGAGAGAGAGTGAGAGAGGTGAGCGATGGTGACATGAGGAACAAAGAGAGAGATACATAGAGAGAGGGGCGAAAGTTCGCGTAAGAGAGAGTGGGCCGCGCACAAGAGAGCGAGAGGCAAGAGAGGGCGACAGTTATGGGTGAGAGAGGAGAGAAAGGGGGAGAGAGAGTGGGGGGGAAAGGAGAGTGAGAGAGAGAAGGATCGAGAGAGAGAGATGGGGAGAGCGAGAGGGCGCGAGAAAGAGGGGGCGAGTGTGAGACAGAGGGATGAGAGACAGAGGGTTGTGAGAGAGGGAGGGAGGGCGGGCTGAGAGAGAGAGAGAGCACAAGCAAGAGAGAGTGCACGAGAGAGAGCTGCAAGAAAGAGCAAGAGAGAGAGAGAGAGAGAGAGAGGGCAGATACGAGAAAGAGCGAGAGAGAGAAAGGAAAGATTGAGATTGGCAGAGTGGGAGCATGGAAACGTGGGAGCGTGGGAAGGAGGGAGTGAGGGAGAGAGAAAGAGGGAGAGTGGCAGAGTGGGAGCATGGAAACGTGGGAGCGTGGGAACGAGGGAGTGAGGGAGCGAGAAAGAGGGAGAGTGGCAGAGTGGAAGCATGGAAACGTGGGAGCATGGGAACGAGGGAGTGATGGAGCAAGAAAGAGAGAGAGTGGCAGAGTGGCAGCGAGGGAGTGGCAAGAAAGAAAGAGCGAGAGATGGGGAGGGGTGATGGGGGTGGATGGAGGGGGCAGAGGGAGAGGGTGGCAGAGGGGGAGGGGCCAGAGGGGGAGGGGTCAGAGGGGGAGGGGTCAGAGAGGGGTAGGGGTAGGGGGAGAGGGAGGGGAGGGCAGGTAGACGGTGAGGAGGGAGGTAGAGGGATTGGTTAGAGGGAGGGGTAGAGGGAGGGGGCTAGAGGGAGGGGGTCGAGGGATAGGGGAGGGGGTAGAGGGAGGGGGTAGACGGAATAGAGGGAGGGGAAATGGGTGGGAGTGGGGGGTGGGATGGTGTGAGGGGGCGAGAAGTGAGGGGGCGAAAGGGGAGAAGGAGCAGTGAGAGGGAGGGCGTCAAGAGGGGGCGGCGTGAGGGCCGCGAAGGGGTGGGCGAGAGTGGGGAAGGGCCAGAAAGGGGGTGAGGGAGGGCGAATGGGGAGCGAAAGAGTCGCCCGGTGGGGCCAGGGGTGTGCGAGAGGGGTTGGAGGCGATGGGGCACGTGGGGGATGCGGCGAGAGGGGCTCGAAGGTGGGGGCGAGAGGGGGTGAGGGGGGCGAGAGAGGTGGTGAGAGGGGCGAGAGGATAGCGGGTGTTTTGTGAGTCAAGGGGGGCGAGAGGATGGAGCGAGAGGTGGGCGAGAGGGGAGCTTCGGGCAGCGAGTGGCGCGTGGGCGAATGGCGGGGGCGAGTGTTTTTGTCCCATAATCCTTCAGCATATTCATTCCAAATCTACCAATCTCAGATTTAAAATTTGCAAATGATTCCCAATCAAACGCTGTTTGTGGAACTTTATCAAACTTTATCCATTTCTGTGTATAAATGTGTTCCCCGTTATTACAACTCAATGTTCTGACTCGAACACTTTATTTGTTTAATCTTTCTTCTTAAATTAAGCCTTAGAATCCAAATATCACTTCAGTCAATCTGCACTGTACTTCCCCTCAGAGGGAATACTCTCCTTCAGCCATGGTGCCCAGCCCTGACAGCTTGGTCTAACTAGGTTCGGATTTGCTGAAGCATGACTTCTAATCCTTTGGTATCTCGTCTTCTGTCGAGATCAATGTCAACATTCCACCCGCCCCTTGGTCACTTTTTTGAACCTATTTGAGACATTTTCGTGAACTATACAGCAGGATCAATCCCACGTAGTTTCTTTGGAGTCCACTCTCTCTATTTTCACAATCACAAAATATCCGATTTTGATCCAACCTCTCACTTGCCGACATAAACTCATCTGTTGTTGTTTTTTTTTTCGTTTCCCCATTCTAACAAGATTGCTTTCTAATGCTGTGCTTCCATCTACCTACACTTGGAATCGCTGCAATCTCCAGAGTGGGCCCCAAATGTTGAATGTGGCTTTCCTTTCATTATGTATAGCGAATAATTACGGCTCCAACATGGATCCGTGCAGGATATCATTAAACATATCCTTCCAATTAGAATACCTCTTACTATCTGCACAAATGTCTCTTGTTCAAATCAAATTCCTCTGTAAAAATATCTTTGCATCTTATTACCTTTAATGGACAGTAGAAAGGTGTAAATTCAGGGACATTCTTCACAGTCAAATTTGCCTTGTGTTTATCTGATTGGGGGAGCAAGGAATCCCAATAAATATTAATCATTGTCTTCACAAAGATTAACAATGTCAAGTATTTATTCTCCTTCATGATTTATAAACTCTGGGCACATTGCGACCGAGTGGTACTCGCTTTTTTTTTCCAGAAACACAGGCCCTGCCCATCTGTTGGCTCACACTTGTTACACCATATGGTCCTCGTCCTCTCCATGTGAATCTCATGGCAAGATACCTCGAACATGGAGAGGAGCAACTATTCCAAGCACTGAGATCCCACTAATTGGTACCACCACTCACCCTCATCCAGTTGGTCCCGCATTATGTCCTCATCTGAATCATCCTGCTGGCTGCGTTTCTTCCCCTTATTAAAGCGGTGATGGCTCCCTGATGGCAGAAGGGGATGGAAGGATTTCTATTCAATCTCATCTTTAGTCATTGGCTCGCCAATGAATACTATATGAGTATTCATTGGCAACAGAAGCAGAGGCTGGAGAGACAATAAATGATTGACATTGTTCTTTGTTATTTTCCATTGCTAACTGAAAGGTTTAGAACTTGAACTTGAAGTTAAGGGCTGAGCTAGAATCCTTGGATTAACGATCTGCTCAAGAGAGCAGAGTAGGGTTACAATTGTTGATTCAACACAACTTTGATATTGAATCATACATTGTTTAAGTTTCCTTGTGCACAACCACAGATCCAAGGGAAACACAAGGAACTTGGATTGAAGTGCTTAAGCACATGACTGAATAAAGGAATCTTGAATTAAAGCAGTGCAAGACATGTACCTATTTGATCTACATATCCTTTGGGTAGGGAAGGAGTGCTAACGTAGGAAAAGATTTGATTGATTCAAATCATCTAACTGAAGCGACACATTTCCCTGCTTAAGTCATGAGATCATTGGAAGGACACAACATCATTTCTGGTTAAAGAATTCACCTTTCTCACCAGGTAATGAAGGCACACTGTCTCTGCAGATTGAGTCGTTGGCCACTGTTTGAACAACCTCCTCAATAGAGCTATTTCCCTTTTGTGTGGCCAGAGGTTCTGCTTTTCTCCAAGAATGGTAAGGGTGAGCTGTCTTGTTTACTGTTACTGCTGCTGCTCCTATAGAAATGTCACAGAACAACACAGATGCATAGCTTCAGGACACAAAAACAGGTTCTCAGTATCTGTGATTTACCCAGGCTTCCTTCCCAACCTAAACCCATCAACATAGTTTTCTTTGATTTCTTGTATTCCAAGCTCCTCCTTGAATTCATCTGTTATTTGCTTCAATTATTCCTGATGAAGTAAGTTCTACATTCAAACCCCTTTTTGGTAAAGACTTTGTTGCCCTCTGCAAATTCCCCGTTAGATTTAATAGTGATTACAATTATATCCACAGATCCAGTGGATTCTGACATTCACAAGCAGAAACAGCTTTTCCATGCCTACCCGATCAAACGTAACTGGACCATGTCACTCTTTTTCAATGAGACAAGACTGTCCAATCTTACTTGATGAATTCAAATACAGTTTGAATATAATTCCAGTAACTATTCTTTATCTTCCCTACTGCCTCTACATCCATATTACAATATGAAGATCAAACTGTTTGCAGTGATCCAAGGGTGATCTGTCCATCGTTCTACACATATCGAACACATTTCCATTCTGTCGTCCCAGAAATAAACCCATGATTACTTTTCTATTTAACCTCACAAACTGGTGCCATTTGCTGCCAGTGACTCATTGCTATCTCCAGATCCCTCTGCCCTATTTAAGGACATATTTCCAAAGAGGAAGTGGTATCTTTATTCTTTTGACCACACATGGGTGGAGGTTAATCTTCCACAGCTTTGACTGCAAGATTCCCTTAACCAAATCTTCCCAACAGTAAGTCTTCCTAAAAACAAAACGCCAACATATTAATGTACTTAATCTCGTCAATTATTTCTTATTTGAAAAGCACGAACTGTCGAGCTCAGTTTTGAACAAACATCCTCTGCCACAGTTATCAAAATGCCACAAGCTGAACGACAACCATTATTTACATTCATATTCATTGCAGCCTAAGAATGAGAGGTCGTATCCTTGAGGGTCTATAAAATGGGCAAGGGATTGACCAAGTAGAAGCAGAGAAGATGATTCAATCTACAATGATTCGTCCTAAGTTTACAATGAATGTAAAGTTGGAGGAATTACTTCTCTCACAAGATGGTGAATCTGGGGAATTCACTATCTCAGAACAATGTGGATTCTGGGACATTAAGTAAATTTAAGTAAGAGACACACAGACTTTTAATCAGTAATGGGTTGAAGAGTTAAGGAGGGCTGGCAGGAAAGTGGTGTTCAGGCCAAGATGAGATTCACAATCAAGCTGCCTAAATTTTAAACATGAACACTTCTTAATAGTTCACTCGATCCAAACGAAATATTTTGTGTAAAACAAATCACATGATACATAGTTATTCAGAGAACAAAACAAGTTTGTTCATTGAAGAACCCAGTGGAAAAGGTGATGAAACAATGTGAGTTTGATATACCTCAATCATCATTTCAAGTGCATTCTCTGCATAAATACTCCTTTTCCTCCTCAAAGTATTCAACTTCTTGAATAATTGAGAGAATGAAGTCACAGATGTACAATACATAAATCAGACCCTTCGGTCCAACTTGCCCATGCTGACCAGATATCCTAAATTAATCTAGTCCCATTTGCCAGCATTTGTTCCATATCCATCTTAGACCATAAGACATAGGAGTGGAAGTAAGGCCATTCGGCCCATCGAGTCCACTCCGCCATTCAATCATGGTTGATGGGCATTTCAACTCCACTTACCAGCGTTCTCCCCGTAGCCCTTAATTCCTCGAGGCAACAAGAATCTATCATTCTTAAACCCTTTCTACTGATTATCAGTTTATTTTACTTTATCAGCACTTGAAATACTGACTTTTTTTCTCCTAATATTGATGAAAGAAAACATAACTTCATTCATCCAAATTAATTTTGTAATCTTTCACAAAGAAACAAGTGAGAACAACATATAGCTGAGTGCAAACCAACATACTGCAGTTGTACGATATCTGGGAACACTCTAAAGGTGAGGCACTCATACTTTGGTGTAGCTTGCAGTCTGGCCAAATTGCAGCAAAATGCTGTTCAATTTTATTTGCATACTATTGAATAAAATCCTCCTTGCACAATAATGAGGCAGCATTTTGGGATGTCATTTTTAAAATATATTATTATCAAAGTTACTCACAATTAAGAGTGATCACTTGGTACTGTCTGCATAACACAGTACGAAAAGGAATTAACAGTGAAAAACACAATAACCCAAATTCAGTCACAAATTCATTGATGTTGCATGGGTCCAGCATTTACAAGTAATCAATTTTTAAAAATAACTACAGATACGTTTACTAACTATATTGGAGCACACTCAAGTTTCTTACTGAACAGTGACAGGATTGGATAGAGTCTGCATGGATTTAAGAGAGGGGAATCATACTTAGCAAATCTACTGAAAGAATCTACAGTCGAATATTAAAGTAAGAAATTGCAGGACATTTAGAAAAGCTTATCATTATACATGGTCGACTGGGTTTTGTGAAAGAGAAACTATTTTGACAAATTTGCGACAGTTCATTGAGGAGATAACAAGCAGGGCTGATAAAGGGCAATCCAATGATGTTCTCTATTTCGAATTTAAAAATGCAATTGATAAGGTACTACATCAAAGTTAATTGCACAATTGAGGAGCTCATGGTATTGGGATAATGTATTAGCATGGATTGAGGATTGGTAAACCACACTGGCTGTTGCTGAGTCCTCACTTGCAGTGCTGTATACAATATTAGCTCCCATATTTAATAAAGGATAAACCAACATCGGAGACCATTCAAAAAAGAGTCACTTAGCTGCTTCGAGCATGAAAGGGTTGACCTATCAAGAATAGATAAGCAGGTGTGATCTCACGGAAACAAGATTCTGAGGAGCTTGATAGGGTGGATGTTGACTAGATCTTCCATCACCAGTGAAATCTCAAACCAAGGGACATTACAGAGGGGAACATTCATTTTAGAAAAAGTCAAGAATTTTTTCTCTCAGTGAGTGGCTAGAATTTTCTCACCCAAACTGTAGTGGAAGTTAAATGTGGAAGGGGAATGGTTGGTTTACTCTTCGGAGGGTTGTTCTGGCTTGTTGGGCTGAAGGGCCTGTTTCCACACAGTAGGGAATCTGTGATTCTATCTCAAATTATTTTACAAGGAGGACAGATAGATTTTTGAAATATTGATCCGCATAGCCCTCAACTGCTCAAGTCTAAAAAGGTGTTGAGGTCTGGGTTGGCCCAGCCACGATCTGACAGAATGGGGGAAAAAGCTGAAAGGGATGAATTTCCTATGCCTGCTCCGATTCCTCGAGGCTCTGTTTCATTTTTTTTGTCTCCAAAGAAGAGGGTGATACAATGTGCTAAAGATTTTAGATGTTGTGAAAATGGGGTATTTATGTACTGATTCAGATGGTATTGATTCATCAGTCACAATTATACAGTCATGAGTAGGAAGGCAATGCCCTCCATGAATAAAGGAAATCTACTGCACAGCTCACGCAAAGGGAATTCTTACCCTCAGTAAACTCTCAACCAACCCTACCTCTTGCAAAAATGCCATCCCGTTTTCCAACTCCTCAGCCTCCGACGTATCTGCTCCCAGGAGGACCAGTTCCACCATAGAACACACCAGAGGGCCTCTTTCTTCAGAGAAAACAATTTCCCTTCCCTCGTGGTTAAAGATGCCCTCCAACACATCTTGTCCACATTCCGCACCTCCGCCCTCCACACCCCACCCCTCCAAGTGTAACAAGGACAGAACACCCCTGGGGCTCACCTTCCACCCTATAAACCTTCGCATAAGCCAAATCATCCACCTCCAAAAAGACCCCACCACCAGGGATATATTTCCCTCCCCACCCCTTCCAGCCTTCCGCAAAGTATGTTCCCTCCTTGACTACCTGGTCAGGTCCACACCCACTACAACCAACCCTCCCATCCTGCCACTTTCCCCTGCCACCACAGGAACTGTAAAACCTGTGCCCACACCTCCTCCCTCATATCTATACAAGGCCCTAAGGGAGCCTTCCACATCCATCAAAATTTTACCTGCACATTCATTAATTTCATTTATTGTATCCGTTGCTCCCGACGTGGTCTCCTCTACACTGGGGAGACTGGGGGCGCCTCCTAGCAGAGCGCTTCAGGGAACATCTCCGGGACACCACCACCAATCCACCACATTGCCCCGTGGCGCAACATTTCATCTCCCACTCTGCCGAGGACATGGAGGTCCTGGGCCTCCTTCACCGCCGCTCCCTCACCACCAGATGCCTGGAGGAAGAACGCCTCATCTTCCGCCTCGGAGCACTTCAACCCCAGGGCATCAATGTGGACTTCAACAGTTTCCTCATTTCCCCTTCCCCCACCTCACCCTATTTCAAACTTCCAGCTCAGCACTGTCCCCATGACTTGAATGGACTTTCCCTAACTTCCTATCTTCTTTTCCACCTATCCACTCCACCCTGTCCTCCATGACCTATCACCTTCTTCCCCTGCCCCACTCACCCATTGGACTCTATGCTACTTTCTCCCCATCCTCCTCTCGCTTATCTCTCCATCCTTCAGGCTCACTGCCTTTATTCCTGATGAAGAGCTTGTGCCTGAAACGTCGATTTCTCTGCACTTTGGATGCTGCATGAACTGCTGTGCTCTTCCATCACCACTGATCCAGAATCTGGTTTCCAGCATCTGCAGTCATTGTTGTACCTCTCCCATCACATGACCCAACATCTCAGCAAAAGCAGGACACACTGCGCATGCTCCAGCCAACAGTGACCCCGGGTGATTGATGCCAACACCGGACAAATGAAAGGACGGTGGGCGGAGCTGGAGGACCTAGCGGGAGGTTAGTCCTCCAATCAATCACAATGAACGAAGGGTGGAGCTAAAGTAAACCATGTGATCACCCTCGCGCCCGACACAGAGTCGCTGTAATGAATGCTCAGGAAGTTATGGAGAGAAAGGAGACGGTAAGGAAAGAAATAAATGGGAAATGGGAGAAAAACTGTGTTGCTATGAGCGGAGAGGTTTTACATACAAATTGTGCATGTCGGTAAACTCAAATTTGAACGTCCCACTCCCGTGTTTGCAGTAAATGGGGAATTGCCTCAGCGGCTGCAGGGCTGAGTCAGCGCCACCATCTATATTCGGGACAACGATTCACTGGACATGTGCACGGCCGCCATCTTTGTAGGGGGCAAGGTGCAGCCAGGCGCATGTGCAGCCTTTCTCTGGTAAAGAGTCATTGTGATGACAGCAGCCAATCCTGCTCTGATTCATCTCTGGGCTCCCTCAGGACCACTTTGTCAATGTCTAGCTTCCTCACTCTCCAACCATGGGTGTATTTTTGGTCTGTTTAATACTGTATTATTACTTTTATAGATCCTTTGTAAATGAGTTTTTCACTGTGGCCCAGCCCCTGACCACGTGCTGCTCTATTATCAGATTGCTTTTTTCCTGAATATTTTTGACAGCCAAGAATTCTTTTTTTCCAATAAGCAAGTGTGTTTTTCTTCCATTTCTGACTATCAAATTCTGCACCATTTTCATTCCCTGTAATTCATTTAGCACTCCCTGAAACATCAACTGTGTTTCTCCTTCCCCAGATACCAGTGATTAATGCCAAAGCCCTGTTGCCTGTGGAGAGGGTGATGTTTGACTTTATTGTACAGCTGCAGTTTGTGTGGTGAATGTGCTCACACAATGTGGTCAGGTAAGAGACATTGCAGATTATTCATTACAGCAACAGTGAAGATTTGAAGATAATGTACAAATCAAGAACGTTTGCAGTTTTATTATCATGCATTCACAAAAATATTATTGAGAACTTCAGATATGAGGCCAGAGGTGGTGATATTTGGGCAGGTGACCAAAACCATTGCCAAAAAGTAGGTTTTGAGGGATGTCTTAAAAGTGGAAAGCAGACCTGTGTGGTTTTATCTGCAAATTCCAGACCATGGTGCTTTAGCAACTGTAGAATCAGCCACATAGTTGAAGTAATGAATTAAATCATTGGGAGTCTCGAAGAAAATGTGTTGTCGAGGTCTCAAAGGATGTGTGGTGAAGGGAGCTAGGGATGATCACAGCCAGGAATTATATGAAGAGTGAGTTTTCTAAATTGTTGTTGCTTATGAATAGGAGCCTTTTGATGGATCAACATGTTTTGGGAGAAGTGAGCACAGTTTTCAATTTTTCTTGAGATTACAGGGAGGTTGGATTTGAGAGGTTGGCTAGGAGTGTGTTTGGATAATGAAGTCTGGAGATAACACAACGTGGATGAAAGTATGAGCTGAGACAAGGTTAGAAAAATCTATAAATAGTGGTGTTGGAGTGGGACTGAGCTAACGCACTCACCTCCCCTCTGGGATTCAGCTGGTTGTCAGGTTGTGAATCAGGGCAGTAACACAATCGGGGCTGAGTGGCCCTGGAGGAGCCTAAAATGAGTGTCACTCAGCTGGCTGTTGCTTTTTAGATTAGATTAGATTACTTACAGTGTGGAAACAGGCCCTTCGGCCCAACAAGTCCACACCGACCCGCCGAAGCGCAACCCACCCATACACCCCTCCATTTACCCCATTACCTGACACTACGGGCAATTTAGCCTGGCCAATTCACCTGACCCGCACATCTTTGAACTGTGGGAGGAAATCGGAGCACCCGGAGGAAATCCACGCAGACACGGGGCGAACATGCAAACTCCACACAGGCAGTCGCCTGAGTCGGGAATTGAACCGGGGTCGCTGGCGCTGTGAGGCAGAAGTGCTAACCACTGTGCCACCGTGCCTGATTGCCCTGATGATGACATCTTCCATCACTTTACTGCTGGTCGAGTTGGACTGAAGAAGGGAAATTGCCTGGATTGGATTTGGCCTGTGTTTTTATTTAACCATCCCTGGGCAATATTCCACATTGTCAGTCGATGCCAGTGCTGGAGCGGTACGTGGCTTGGTGGGTGGCAAATTCTGGAGCACAAGCTATCAGTATTATTGCCAGAATGTTAGCAGGACCCAAAGCCTTTACACTACTTAACCATTTTGTTAATATTATTCTAACTAAATTGAACTGGCTTAAAGCTCACATCTGTGACGTTAGGAACCACTGGAGAAGGCTGAGATAGATCATCCCACTTTGCATCTGGCTGAAAATTGCTGCAAATGCTGTCATCTTATCTTTTGCATGGATGTGTGAAACCCCTCCATCAGTAAGAGTGAGGATATCTGTGGTGCTTCCGGCAACGAGGTGATTAATTCTCTAATACCATTCACAACTTGGTGTGGCAGAACTGCAGAGCCCCGATCCACTCCATTGGATGTAGGATCACTTAGCTCTGTTGCTTGCTGCTGATGCCGTTTGATACGCAAATAGTCCTGCTTGGTAGCTTCACCAGGTTGGCACATCATTTTTAGGTATGTCTTGTGCTGCTCATGGCATGCCCTCCTTTCCTATCCATTGTGATTGGTGAGTGCGGGATGTACAAACTCATGAGATTACAGATTGTGCTGCAGTACAGTTCTGTTGCTGTTGTTATCCCACAGTGCCTCAGAGATATCCAGTTTGAGTTCCTACATCTGTCCCATTTAGCACGGTGTTAGTAGCACTCAGCACAACGGAGGTTTTTCTCAACTTTATGGCGAGGCTTTGTCTCCAAAAGGACTGTGTGATGGTCGCTCTTACCGATACTGTCATGGACAGATGCATTTGCAGTTGGTAGATTCATAACGATAAGATGTAGTATCTTTTTCCCTCTTGCTGGTTCCCTCACCACCTGCTACAAACCCCATTTGAACAGTTATGTCCTTGAGGACTGAGACAGCTCAGTCTGAGGTACTCTCTCAGCTACTGAGTTAGACTCACCTTCCCAGAAGTCCTTCGCTCGTACCTCGCACCTCTAATATTCCATGTCTTTTTTTCACTGGACATGGATGTGGAAGCTAGAGAAATGAATAGTGATAACTTGAAAAGCCTCTGTCACAGAGGAGGAGTTTCAGGATGTCTTAAATTGCATCAAGGTGGATAAAGCTTTGGGACCTGATCAGGTGTATTCCAGAAATTTGTGGGAAGCTCGGGAAGTGATTGCTGGGCACCTCCCTGACATATTGGTATTATCGTTCGTGACAGGTGAGGTGCTAGAAGACGGGTGCCATTCTTTTTTTTAAAAAAAAGGTGGGAACAAAAGGCCAAGGAACACGAGAACAGTGAGCCTGAAGTCAGTGGCAGGCAAGTTGTTGGAAGGGGTTCAGAGGGACAGGATTTACATGTATTTGGAAAGACAAGGAATGATTAGAGAGTCAGCATGGCTTTGTGCGTTGGAAGTTGTCGGTCTAACCTGATTGAGTTTTTTTTGAAGAAGTGGTAGGAAGATTGATGAAGACAGACTGTGGACATTGTCTATATGGGCATTGAACAAGGTTCCACAAAGCAGACTGGTTAGCAAGGTTAGATAACATGGAATGCAGCGAGAACTGTCTATTTGGATACAAAACAGGCTTGAAGTGAGGAGACAGTGGGTGGTGATGAAGCATTGCTTTGTGGACTGGAAGTCTCTAAAAAACACTGTGCTGCAGGAATGGATATTGTGTCCTTAAATAAATGACTTTGATGTGAATATATGAGGGAGGCTTACAGAAAATACAAAATTGTAGATGTAGTGGACAGTGAAGAAGGTTAGTTTAGAATACAACAGGATCTTGATCAGATGGGCCATTCGAGTGAGGAATAGCAGATGGAGTTCAATTTAGACAAATGTGAGCTGCTGCATTTTGGTAAGGCAAATCAGGACAGGACTTACTGTATTTAATGGAAAGTTCCTGGGGAGTGTTGCTGAAAAAAGAGGTACATTGTTCCTTGAATGTAGAGTCGCAGGTCAGCAGGTAGTGAAGGTGGTGTTTGGTATGCTTATATTTATTGGTCAATGCATTGAATACAGAAGCTGGGACGTCATATTGTGGCTGAATAGGACATTTGACAATGAGAACCTTTTCCCACGTATGGAGTCAGCTATTACGAGGGGGCATAGCTTTAAATTAAGGGGAGGTACGTATAGGACAGATGTTAGGGGTAGATTCTTTAGTCAGAGAGTCGTGAGTTCATGGAGTGCCCTGCCAGTAGCAGTGGTGGACTCTCCCTTTTTATGGGCATTTAAACGGGCATTGAATAGGCAAATGGAGGATAGTGGGCTCGTGTAGGTTAGGTGGGCTTGGGTCGGCGCAACATAGAGGGCCAAAGGGCTTGTATTGCCCTGTATTTTTCTATGTTCTATGATAAAGCCATTTCAGGAATTCCATTTTCAGTTCGAATTTTCCTGTTCTGAGAAGGATGTTGTGAAACTTGAAATGGTTCAGACAAGATTTACAAAGATTTGCTACAGTTGGAGGATTTGGGCTATACGGAGAGGCTAAATAGGCTGGGGTTAATTTCCCTTGAGAATCAAAGACTGAGAGGTGACGTTTGGGAGATTTATAAAATCACGAGGTATGTGGATACGGTGAACAGCTGGGGTGTTCTTTAACCCCCCAGGTTAGGTGAGTCCAAAACAAAACCACGTGGGTTTAAGTTGAGTGGGCAAAGATTTAAAAGGGATCAAAGGGGCAACGTTTTCAAGCTGAGTGTGGTGTGTGGATGGAATGAGCTGCCAGATGAAGTAATGGAGACTGATACAATTACAACATTTAAAAGGCATCCGATTGGGTACGTGATTAGGAAGGGTTTTGAGGAATTCAGACCAATAACTGGCAAGTGGGACTCCGTTAGTTTAGGATTCCTAGTTGGCATGGGCGAATTGGTCCATTGTTTCTGAGCTGTACATCTCAGCACAGATAATTCTTGGATCTGAGATGGTTAAGCAGTGATTTCGACAAGGGGGAGATTTGTTTCCAAGATATTTATTTTGTTAACAATTCCCCTCTCTCTTCAATGTCACAATATTAGTAACTACTTTAAGTTAAATAGAAAATAATGTGAATATGTGACCTATATTTTACTGAGTACATTCTGAGCATCTGGAACAGTCTGAACATCAGGTGGACACAGATTCAGCAGGTGTTCTCAAACAGATTTGCAATTTTACTTTTTACGGAAAGATTGGGAGGCTGTGGGTAAATGTGAGGGGAGTTAGGACGGATTTGCAGCATCTCCAGAGGGAAAGCGTACAGCCTCAATGGGCTGAAGAGCCCCCAGCCCCCTGTGCTCTGTGATACTGCCCTATTCACTGTGAAGTATGAATCTCATCCCAAGGTAGAGAGAGCGAGGAGCCCACCACTCACCTCACAATGGGGCATGGCTTGATTGATGGCAGCTCCAGTTCAATGGGAGGAGAGTCTGTGTGGTCCTGCAGCCAATGGGAGTGATTGGGGTTGTGGTCAGCAAGATGACATCTGTCCATGAGCTGTGCGGATGCAGTGTCACTGTTCGGGGTTGGGAGAAACAGCAGAGACTGGGACAGAGGCTGCTGGTCCAGAATTACAAATTCCCAGTAAACTAAAACCAAAAGAACTGCAGATGCTGTAAATCAAAAACAGCAACCAGGAGTTTCTGGAGAAGCTCAGCAGGTCTGGCAGCATCTGTGACGAGAAATCAGAGTTAACGTTTCAGATCCGGTGACCCTTCCTCACAGCTGATGTTACTGTGAGAACAAATGTTGGTTTATATACAGAAGGTAGGGTTTAGAGGAGTATGTAAGGAGTAAAGGATAGGTAGGGATAGAGCGAGAAGAACGGTTGGATAAAGGAGTAGATAACGATCTGGCTGGGGGAGGGTGACTACCTGTTCATGGAGACTTAGTGGCAAACTATAGGTAGTGTGTAATGACAGGCTGTGAGAACAAGGCCTAGTGTGTGGGGTAGGGGGCTAGGACATGGGGTTGTTAAGCTATGGTTAGACACTAACTGTCTCCGTTGTAAGCTGTTCCCCACATACATCACTCCACGATTGGAGCTTCAGATGGGCAGCACTGTGGTTAGCACTGTTGCATCACAGCGCCAGAGACCCGCGTTCAATTCCCATTTCAGGCAACTGTCTGTGTGGAGTTTGCACATTCTCCCCGTGTCTGTGTGGGTTTCATCCGGGTGCTCCGGTTTCCTCCCACAGTCCAAAAGTGTGCACCTTAGGTGAATTGGCCATGCTAAATTGCCCGTAGTGTTAGATGTAGGGGATTGGGTCTGGGTGGGTTGTTCATTAGAGGGTTGGTGTGGGCTTGTTGGGCCAAAAGGCCTGTTTCCACACTGTAAGTAATCTAATCACAAAAAAAACTCTTGAATATCTTTCCTAACTCCCTCTGTCCTCCTTAAATATGTATCTTAAAGTTGTTCTCTTTAATCAATGTTTTCAGTATTCGTGAAACACTTTAGGAGAATTGTCAGTGTGAAAGGCTCCATAAAATGCAGGTAGTTATTGTTAATGTCTGACATCAGGAGAAACGGGAATGAACCCTCACTCTTATAAGAAGATGGGGATGGGGCTGGAGGACCAGGCAGTGCCTGTCTGTCCTCCAACCAATCGAAGTGAATGAGGGGCGTGGCTATAAGCAACCACGTGATAAGCTTCACTGACAGCACAGTGTGTGTTGTGACCAAGGCATTGGGAATGTGTGAACGTGCAAGGCACAGTTAAGGAAAGACGTATTGACCAGGAAGAGAAGGAATTTTAATGGAACGGGCTGAGATATTTTACAGAACTTAGTGCACATCGGAAAACACAAATTTGAAAATCCCAGGAACGTGTTTGTGGCAAACGGGAAAATGCTTCAAATGGTGAATGGTGCGAGTGAGCGCCGCCATCTTTATTGGGGGCAGTGATTCATGGGACAGGAGTGTGGCAGCCAACTTTGTGAGGGGCAAGCTGCAGGGAGACACATGCACAGCTTTGCCTGGCAGGGAGTGATAGGGCAGGATGTACAGAGTGTCAGAGTCAGGGTGTTTTAAATGTCAGAGTGTGATGCTGGAAAAGCACACCTGGTCAGGCAGCAGCCAATCGCTGGGAAGGAAGATGGACAAGAATGTGGTGCCGAGTTGGAAGGCTGGATCTGAGATAAGGTGGGGGGAGTGGAAATGAGGAAACTGGTGAAATCCACATTGATCCGATGTGGTTGGAGGATCCGAACACAGAAGATGAGGCATTCTTCCTCCAGGCATTAGATTCCTGGGATTTGGCAGTGGAGGCGGCCTAGGACCTGCATGTCCTTGGTGGAGCGGGAAGGGGAGTTAATGTCTTTGGATACAGGATGTTTGGGTTGTTCAGTGTTTTACTGTTACTTTCACTGACCATTGTAATTTAATTTTCCTCTGCTGCCCAACCCCTGACAACGTGCTGCTCTCTAAACGGACTGAATTTTCCACATTATCTTTGCCAGTGAATAATTCTTTTTTACAACAAAAGAGTGCATTTTCCTTCCATTTCTGACCATCAAATTCTGCAACATATTCATTCCCTGTAATGCATTTAGCACTCCCTGAAATATCAACTGTGTTTCTGCTTCCACAGATACCAGTGATCAGTGCCAAAGCCCCATTGCCTGTGGAGAGGGTGATGTTTGACATCCTTGTACTGCTGCAGTTTGTGTGGTGAAGGTGCTCCCACAATGTGGTTGGGTAAGAGATGTTACAGATTATTCACTCAGCGACAGAGAAAAGTTGAAAATGTATGTGCAAATCAACAAGAGTTTGGATTTTTATCAATTTTATAATTACATAGAAATGCTATTGATAATTTCTGACATTAGGCAACAAATGGGTATGTTAGGTCAGGTGATCAAAAAAATTTCCAAATAAGCAGGTATTCGGCAATACCTTAAAGGAGAAAAACAGATATGAAAGGGTTAGGATAGGAATTCCAGACCGTGTTGCCTTGACAACAGGAGAAACAGCCAATTTGGTGAAGCAATGAATAAATGCATCGTTGGGTGTCTGAAAGAAAATGAGTTGTTGAGGTCTCACAGGTTGTGTGGTGCAGGGCGACAGGGATGTTCATAGCCAGGAATTACATCAAGGGTGAGAATTTTAAGTTGCTTGTAAACGGGAGCCTTTTGTTGGATCAACAAGTTATAGAGCAAGTGAGCACTTGGGTAGTAGAGTTTTAGATATTCTTGAGTTTATATGTAAGTTGAATGTGGGAGGCTGGCCAGGAGTGTGTTTGGATAATGAAGTCTGGAGATAACACAGGGATGGACGAGTATTTCAGTAAATTAGCTGAGACTAGGGTGGAGTTGTGTGATCTCACGAATGTAGCAATAGCAGTTTTGGAGTCAGGCTCCTCCTCCTCATCATCATCATCATCACTCCCCCTCACCAATTCACAGATATTGTTCCTTGTTCTGTCTGTCTTTTCTGGTTATGTCCTGCTCACCCATACTGCTACTAACTAATATTTGACTTCAAGGTTGTTGGAAAATCCTTCTCCATTTCCACTCTCCCTTTCCTTTCTGAAGTCCTTGTATTTGGTGTCCCTCAAGGATCTATCCTTGGTCCCTCCAGTTTCTCACCTACATACTGTCAGGAGGTGACATCGTGCAAAAGCACTGTTAGGTTTCACATGTACACTGACAATGCCCAGCTCTACCTCCCCATCATCCCTCCCCATTACGCAGTTATCAAACTGCTTGCCACACTCCCACTACTCGATTAGCTGTAATTTCCTCCAATGAAACATTGCAATGGTTAAACCCATTGCCTTCAGTTGATGTTACAAATTCCTTTCCCTTACTGCTGAGCCCCTGACTCTCACTGGGAACTGAGGCAGAACTACATACTTCACGATATTGCTCTCATATTCTGACCCCAAGGTGACCTTCTGATCAGATGTCTATGCAATCACAAGCACCAGGAATTCCAATCTGTAAAATGTTGCTTGTCTCCCCCTCGCCCCAGCTCCATTGCTACTGAAACCCCTTCCCCGTCTCGGTGTTGCATTTAAGTTGAAAAACCTAAAACAGAACCCTTGATTCCACGACTGACCAGAGTCTGGTTCTAGGTTCCCTCATGCTGGGACACATCCTGTCAGTCTTTACCTTGACAACACCCTTAGGAAGCCGATATGTTTGAAAGAGTTCACTTCTCATTCTTCCCAAATCGTGTGAGTAGAGTCCCGACTTCTTCAGCCTTTACTTAAAATAGAATCCCTTCAAACCAAGGATCATTCCAGTCAATCTTCTCTGAATTCCTCCGATGAAGTGATGTATTACCTTAAATAAAGGGACCAAAACTTCTCTCATTACTCCAGATGTGGTCTCACTCACACTGTATAAAGTTGCTCTCAGGTATATACTTCAAACTCTTATCCTGCAAATCCCTTGAAATCAAGAGCAATATTCCATTCCCCTTCCTGATGACCTGGTGTAACTTTGTGCTAGCTTGCTTTGTTTCCTGCACATTTACCTCTTGGTCCCTTTGTGGTGCAGCTTTCTACAGTTTCACGAATTAAATAGTGCTTTGTTCTTTTATTATCCCCTCCAAAATGAACAACGTCACATATTTCCAAAGTTATTCTCCATTTCCCAACTTGTTGTCCATTTCTCCAGTGAATCCCTCTGTGTAAACTGTTTATAATCCTTTTGGAACTCTACTGTTCTGCCTTTTCTAGGAGATTTCCTCCATCATTCTTCTAAAGTTTTCCTGGGAACACTGGGCAGTGGGAAGCATGCAGAGTTGCTGTCTATTACGGGATACTCTCTGGAATGACTGGGAGGAGCTTACTGCCCATTTGTTCAGAATGGTGACAAATTGCCCATTGAGCTGCATGAGCCTTTCACTACCCCCCTCCCCACCCCCATGTCATATTGATAAGACACCGTGGCAGCACAGAAGGAAAGAAGCAGCAAATCCTGCTCTCCATATCTCATTAACACTTGGAAAATTCTGTCCCATGTGTCAAAAATCTGCCCTGTTTAGTCCCATGCAGTCCCAAGGTGGAAACTTATAGAAATCCAGATATATTTCCACCTGAATTGACTGCTGGTCTCCACAACGGGTAATGTGTACAGTCATCCTGGGCCAGGAGGAGGGGATGGTGTGAGTTTCTAACTTGATCTGACAGTGATGAACTTTATAAACTTATATTACAGGTGGACATTCAGATGGTAACCTTAGTATTTAGTAATGCCAAACTCTGACAGAATTACTCAATTCATCAGGAACTGGATATTTCCATTTAAATGTGAGTATTGCGTTCCAGCTCATTCCTATTTGATGTATAAAAGTTGTCCTTTGAATGAAACCACCCTGCCAATAGATCATATATTTCATATATGTCTTGTCAACAGTTTATGATGAGCTGATGAGTGTGAGGTTGATTATTCTAATGTATAATTTCTGTAAACCCCTCTGTCATAGTGCAGCCACAATTTCCTCTGCTACAAGGAGAACAACCTCAGTTTCCCCAAACCCCTGATTCCCCATTGTCTGTTTGCTCTCTATAAGGTCCACATCAGGATTGTGTTGGAACATTTTCCACTTGCCTGCATCAGAGCAGCCCCCAACAATATTAAAGAAAGTGAACATCCTTCATGGCAAATCACTGTGCCTGAGTGGTGTCCCATCCACCACCTTCAGTATTCCCTCTCTCCACCCCCAATTCACAGTGGCATCACTTTGTAAAAGATAGTCAGTATTGTCCTCCCAGACCATAGGGCTGCTCTCTCATTAGGGAGAAATGTCTGGTGGTGGGTTTAACCTGAAAGTTACCCAGCCCAGGCAAGGGGAGAGGTTGTAAAGGAGAGTCCATCTACTGTAGATGGATATTCTTGATATGTAACATTAACACCCATGTCCCTGCAACTAAAATCCCCCATTCCTTGTACCATCCTGGTAAATCTCTTGTGCCGCCTCTCAAGGAACCTGCCATACTTCCCAATGTATGGGCGACTTCTGATTCGCACAGACCCAGATGCTCTGTGTTCCTGTGGGTGATGTCATCATAGAGCAACAGTTGCACTAAACCCCACTGTCTGGAATGGTGGGTTTCACAGAAATCCTGGTAGCATTTGAGATATATTTAGTATGCACTTGTGATGCCATGATACATGACACTTTTCCACAAGTACTGGAAAATAGATCAGAATAGTTCGGTGGTAGTTTTCTTTCTCACAGATGGATCACCAGAGCCTTTTTCTGTTCTGTATACAGCTGAGATGTTTATTATAGGAATATGACAGGCTCCATTGGACATCAGGTCAGGAAAGGTGATACTAGAGTAGATGACACATTGTTGGTCGATGTTTTTGGGAGAAAAATGAGATAGAGAGTTTTAAGAGGAAATTCAGAAGCTCAGCTCAGGAATCAGAAAGGGTCATCATCAAGTGAGAAATAAAAATTGGGCGTCCTGAAGGCTGGAAATAAAGAAAGGCATAAAGAACAAAGTTTTGAGAGAGGGTAGGGGATTAGAGATAGGGAGGATAATGAAGCTGGAGGACATGAAAGTTGGAAAGGATTGAGAGGATGGAGGATGTTACAGAGATATGTATTTATGATAGAGGTTTTTGGGTTTTAAGGCTGGAGAGGAATTATTGAGATATGGAAGAATTGTAAGGCTGGATGAGGTGGCATTGGCAGGGATAGTTTCGAGCATCGAGGAATTTACAGAGGTAGCGAGCGTTAGATTCATAAAGTTATACAGCACTGACACACACCCTGTGGTCTAACCAGTCCATGTTCACCATAATTTTGAACTGAACTAATCGCATCTGCCTCCACTTGGTCCAAATCCATCCTAGCATTCCCTATTAATATAGGGGTCCAAATGTTTTTTTCCTCTTAGAATCCCATTCCCCTACCCTTTAACTCTACATTTACCCCTGACTAATTCACTAAACCTAATCACCCCTGAACACTATGGGCAATTTAGCACGGCCAGTTTACCTACCCTGTATATCTGTGGTTTGTGAGGAGAAATGGGAGCACCTGGAGGAACCCACGCTGGCATGGGGAGGAATATCCAAACTCCACATGGACAGCCACACAATGCAGGAATTGAACCTGTGTCCCTGGTGCTGTGAGGCAGCCCTGCTAGCCATTGAGCCACTGTGCCACCCTGAAATTGTAATTGCATTCACAGCTTTCACATCCTCTGCAAGTTTATTCCACACGTGAACCACTCTCTCTGCAAAAATAAAATCCCAAAGGTCGTTTTAAAGCTTTCCTCCTCTCACTTTAAAATGTATATACCCAGTCTTGAATCGCAACCCCTCCTGGAAAGGGCACCCGTTGTTCACATTACTGATAGTCTTCAGGATTTTATAAATTTTTAATAAGGTCACCCCTCAGCCTCCTATGCTCCAGTGAAAGAAGTCCCATCCTATCCAGATTCTGCTTAAAATTCAAACCATCCATTCCCATTAATCTACTGGTAAAACTCTTCTGAACCTGCTCCAGTTTAATAATATCCTTCCCATGACAGCACAACCAGAACTGAGCACAGTATTCCAGAAGAGGCCTCCCCAACATCCTGTACAACCTCAACATCACGTCCCAACGCCTATACTCTGAGATCTGAACAATGAAGATAAATGTGCTAAACACCTTTTTAACCACCCTGTCTACATGAGACACATACTTCAAAAATCTGAACATGAAGGCCTCTTTGTTCTATATCACTTCTCATCGCCTGACTTTTAATGAGTGTAAATCCTGCCGCCTTTTATCAAGATGTAATATTTTGCATTCATTCCAATACAAAAACATCCTTCGAGTATAAGGGCAGTAGGAGTATACTGAAAAGGAAAATCAGGAGGTTAAAAAGGGGACAGGACACGGCTTTGGCGAATAGGGTTAAGGAAAATCCAAAGGGTTTTTATAAATACATTAAGAACAAAAGGGTTACTAGAAAGAGAATAGGGCTCCTCAAAGATCAGCAAGGCAGCCTATGTGTGGAGCTGCCGGTGATGCGTTTGGGTGGGGGGGGGGGAGTGGCGGTTGGAGGGGGAGAGACTAAACGAGTACTTGGCATCAGTGTTTACTGTGGAGAAGGACATGGGAGTTATAGAATGTCGGGAAATAGATGGTGACATCTTGAAAAATGTCCGTATTACACAAAAGGTGGTACTGGATGTCTTGAAACGCATAAAGGTGGATAAATCCACAGGATCTGATCAGGTGCACCCTAAAGTTCTGTAGTAAGCTAGGGAAGTGATTGCTGGGCCCCTTGCTGATATTTTTGTATTATTGATAGTCACAGCTGAGGTGCCAGAAGACTGGGGTTTGGTTAATGTGGTGCTTCTGTTTAAGGAAGGCGGTTTGGACAAGCCCGGGAACTACAGACGCGTGACCCTGACGTCGGTGGTAGACAAGTTGTTGGTGGGAACCCTGAGGGCCAGGATTTACATGTATTTGGAAAAGCAAGGACAGACGACGATTGATGAAATTGATGTGCTGGAAATTTTGGAAAACATTAAGATTGATAAGTCCCCATGGCCAGACCAGATTTATCCTCGGCCGCTCCAGGAAGCGAGAAAGGAGGTTGCTCAGCCACTGGTGAGGATATTTCCCTCCTCACTCTCTACAGGAGTCGTACCGGAGAATTAGAAGGAGGCGAATGTTTTTCCTCTTTTCAAGAAGGGAAATAGGGAAATTGGTGGCAATTACAGACCAGTCAGTCTTACATCTGTTGTCAGCAAAGTTGTGGAAATAATTCTGAGGGATAGAATTTATGACAATTTGTCAAAGCATAGTGTGATTATTGAATTCTTTGAGGAGGTATCAAGACAGTAGAGCAGTGGGTGTGTTATAAATGGGTTTCAGCAAGGCATTTGTTAGGGTTCCCCATGGTAGGCTCATCCATAAAGTCAGGAAGTATGGGACACAGGGAGATTTGGCTATCCGGATTCAGAATTGGACTGCAGCATAACATAGACAGGATGCAGAGCTGGGCTGAGAAATGGCAGATGAAGTTCAACCTGGATAACTGCGAACTTGAATGCTGAATATAGGATTAAAGACAGGATTCTTGGCAGTGTGGAGGAACAGAGGGATCTGGGTGTGCAAGTACATAAATCCCTCAAAGTTGCCATCCAAGTGGATAGGGTTGTCAACAAAGCAAATGTTTTTTTGGCTTTCATTAGCAGGGGGTTAGACTTTAAGAGCCGTGAGGTTTTTCTACAGCTCTACAAGTCCCTGGTGAGACCACACTTGGAATTTTGTGTCCAGTCCTGGTGTCAATACTATAGGAAATGTACAGAGGCTTTGGAGAGGGTGCAAACAAGGTTTACTAGCATGCTTCCTGGACTGGAGGGCTTCCTGTATGAAGAAAGTTTGAATAAGCTCGGACTTTTCTCTCTGGAGAGAAAGAGGAAGAGAGGCGACCTGATAGAGGTGTACAAAATAATGACAGGGATAGATATAGTCAATAGCCAGAGACTTTTCCCCAGGGCAGGACTGACTTGTATGAGAAGTCATACTATGAAGATATTAGGAGGAAGGGGTAAAGGACACGTCCGGGGTAGGTTTTTTACACAGAGAGTTGTGAATGCATCGAATGCGTTACCAGTGGTGGTGGTGGAAGCAAATTCATTGGGGACATTCATGCAACTGCAGGATGTGAACATGAATAGTAGTGAGTTGAGGGGTGCGTAGGATAAGTTACTATGTTTTACATTCGAATTAAATCTCGGTACAAAATCGTGAACGTAAGGGCCTGTTCTGTGCTGTACTTGTCTATGTTCTATGATGAGGGATAGTCGGCATGGCTTTGATTGAGCTGTTTTTGATGAATTAACAAAGAGGGTTGATGAGGTCAGAGTGATAGATGTGATCTATATGGACTTCAGTAAGGCGTTCGACAAGGTTCCCCATGGGAGACTGGTTAGCAAGGTGAGATCTCACAGAATACAGGGAGAACTAGCCATTTGGATACAGAGCTGGCTCAAAGTTAGAAGACAGAGGGTGGTGGAGGAAGATTGTTTTTTGGACTGGAGGCCTGTGATCGGTGTAGTGCCACAAGGATCGGTGTTGGGGCCTTTGCTTTTTGTCATTTACATCAATGATTTGGATATGAACATAGGAGGGATAGTTAGTAAGTTGGCAGCTGAAACCAAAATTGAAGGCATAGCGGACAATGGAGAATGTTACCTCGGATTACAATGGGATCTTGATCAGATGGGCAAATGGGCTGAGGAGTGGCAGATGGAGTTTAATTTAGATAAATGCAAGGTGCTGCATTTTAGAAAAGCAAAGCTTAGCAGAAGTGAGACACATAATGGTAAGGTCCTGGGCAGTGTTGCTGAACAAAGAGACCTTGAAGTGCACATTCATAATTCCTCGAAAGTAGAGGCGCAGGTAGATAGTGCACTTGAAGAAGTGTTGAGATGATCACACCAAGCACTACTGATGCTGCCTGACCTGAACACAATGACCAGGATGGATAAGATGTGGGCATTTCTGGAAGTCAGAGTCGAAACAATGTGGACCTGGGGAAGTGCAGCAGGCCAGGCAGTATCAGAGGAGCAGGAAAGTTGATGCTTTGAATCACGATCCTTTGTCAGTCCTGATGAATACTCCTGACCCGGAACGTCAGTTTCCAGCCCCATCGTATTCATGCTGGTCATCAAACACCTATTTATTCTAGTCCCATGTTCTGGCACTCAATGTAATCGATATTGTAGTGCTTGGTGTGATCATCTCAACACTACTTCAAGGCTGCAATGTTTCATACATCTGTCACCATTTCAGATGCTGCCTGACCCGCTGAGGATCTCCAGCCCTTTTTGTTTTTATTGTGGATTTCCACCATTTTGCTGAAGCACTTCGAGTCAGAGAGTTATCCAGCACGGAAACAGACCCTTCAGTCCAACTCGTCCATGTCGACCAGACATCCTAACCTGATCCAGCTCCATTTGGGAGAGTTGGCTTATATCACACATGAACACTTTCTGTTCATGTGCCTCTCCAGACGCCTTTTAAATTTAATTTGGCCTGTATTCATCATTCCTATAGCATCTCATTCCATATGCTCACCAACCTCTGAGTGAACTGTTATGCCCTCAGGTCCATTTGAAACCTTTCCCCTCTCACCCCAAACCCAATGCCCTGTAGTTTTGAACTTCCCGACACTAGGTGGAAACAAAGACCTTGGTTATTCACACTGTCTGTGCTTCTCTGTAAGGTAACCCCTCAGTCTCTGACGCTCTGGGGAAAAAGCCCCAGCTTATTCAGCCTTTCCCTTTAACTCCACAGTCCTAACAATAGCCTTGCAGATATTTTCTGAAACCCTACTCAAGTTTTGTAAAACAGAGTCATAGAGATGCACAGAATGGAAGCAAACTCTCTGTCATAATCGTCCAACCGCCTCAACCTGTCCACCACTCTCACCAACTCCAACCTCTCACCCTTGGAACGTGCAGCCCTCCACTCCCTCCGCTCCAACCCCAACCTCACAGTCAAACTGGCAGACGAGGGAGGCGCGGTAGTAGTTTGGCGCACCGACCTTTACACTGCTGAGGTTATACGCCAGCTCGTGGACACCTCCTCCTACTGCCTCCTTGACCATGACCCCATCTCCCACCACCAAACCATATTCTGCCAGACCAGCCATAACCTCATCACCTCAGGGGATCTCCCATCCACCGCCTCCAACCTCATAGTCCCACAACACCGCACCGCCCGATTCTACCTCCTGTCCAAAATCCACAAACCTGACTGCCCGGCCGACCCATTGTCTCAGCCTGCACCTGCCCCACCGAACTCATCTCCACATACCTCGACACGGTCCTGTCCCCCTTAGTCCAAGAACTCCCCACCTACGTTCGGGACACCACCCACGCCCTCCACCTCCTCCAAGATTTTCGCTTCCCCGGCCCCCAACGCCTTATCTTCACCATGGACATTCAGTCCCTGTACACCTCCATCACACATCACGAAGGACTCAAAGCCCTCCGCTTCTTCCTTTCCCGATGTACCAACCAGTACCCTTCCACTGACACCCTCCTTTGACTGACTGAATTGGTCCTCACTCTGAACAACTTCTCTTTCCAATCCTCCCACTTCCCCCAAACCAAAGGAGTAGCCATGGGCACCCGCATTTGCCCCACCTATGCCTGCCTCTTCGTCGGATATGTGGAACAGTCCTTCCACACCTTCCCTGGCACTACCGCCCACCTTTTCCTCCGCTACATCGATGACTGTATCGGCGCTGCCTCGTACTCCCACGAGGATGTTGAACACTTTATCCACTTTACCAACACCTTGGACCCCGACCTCAAATATCCCTGGCCCGTCTCAGACTCCTCTCTCCCTTTCCCAAACGTCTCCATTTCTATCGCGGGTGACCGAATCAACATGGACATTAACTAGAAACCGACCGATTCCCACAGCTACCTAGACTACACCTCCTCCCACCTTGCCCCGTGTAAAAACGCCATCCCATATTCCGAATTGCTTCCTCTCCGCGAATCTGCTCCCAGGAGGACCAGTTCCAATACTGAACAACCCAGAAGGCCTCCTTCTTCAAAGACCACAATTTCCCCCCAGACGTGATCGACGATGCTCTCCACCACATCTCCGACACTTCCTGCTCCTCTGCCCTTGAACCCCGCCCCTCCAATCGCCACCAGGTACTCACTGGTACTCACCTACCACCCCACCGACCTCCGTATACATCATATCATCCATCGTCATTTCTGCCATCTCCAAACGGACCCCACCACCAGGGATATATTCCCTTCACTCCCCTATCAGCGTTCCGAAAAGACCACTCCTCCGTGACTCCCTTGTCAAATCCACACCGCCCACCAACCCAACCTCCGCTCCTAGCACCTTACCCTGCAACCGCAAGAAATGCAAAACTTGCGCTCACACCTCCCTCCTTACTTCCCTCCAAGACCACAAGGGATCCTTCCATATTCGCCACAAAATCACCTACACGTCCACACACAGCATTTTCTGCATCCACTGCACCCGATGTGGCCTTCTCTATATTGGGGAGACAGGCTGCCTACTTGCGGAACGGTTCAGAGAACACCTCTGGGACACCCGTGCCAACCAACCCAACCACCCTGTGGCTCAACACTTCAACTACCCCTCCCACTCTACCAAGGACATGCAGGTACTTGGACTCCTCCATCGCCAGACTATAGCAACATGATGGCTGGTGGAAGAGCGCCTCATTTTCCGCCTAGGAACCCTCCAACAACAAGGGATGAACTCAGATTTCTCCAGTTTCCTCATGTCCCCTCCCCCAATCTTTTTTCAGTCCCAACACTCGAACTCAGCACCACATTGATAACCTGCAATCTTCTTCCTGACCTCTCTGCGCCCATCCCCACTCCGGCCTATTACCCTCACCTTAACCTCCTTCCACCTATCGCATTTCCAACGCCCCTCCCCCAAGTCCCTCCTCCCTACCTTTTATCTTAGCCTGCTTGGCACCCTCTCCTCATTCCTGAAAAAAGGCTCATGCCCGAAACTTAGATTCTCCTGCTACTTGGATGCTGCCTGACCTGCTGCGCTTTTCCAGCAACACATTTTCAACTCTGATATCCAGCATCTGCAGTCCTCACTTTCTCCAACAGCAGCAACAGATAAAAGGAGAGGAAAACAATCTTCGAACAATAGACTAGAATATTCCAACAATGGATCAAAATCTGAAGACATTTGTCTGGGATGTTCCATCAATTGGTCAGAATCTGAATGCATTAGACTGGAATGTTCCAACAATGGACAAGAATTTATCCGATGTTCTTTCATTGCTTTCTCAGGATTCGCCATCGTTAGAGTTGCATATAGAAGCTGTAGTGACGATTATTCAAGCTGTGTACAATCCCATCCTGGCTATTATTTGTACCTGATAAGCCCATCTCTGTCAATTCCATGAACGATGTTGAAGGTTATTGCTATTTCAGTAATTTATATTTAACATGTGCATAAACTGTTATCTTCAGTTTCAATCACACACTTCAGTTTATTTCCATTAATTTCAGACTCTTCACTCATAAAATTACAAGAAGGAAGAAAACTGTTCAGATCCTTGAGTCTTCTTTTTACCCTGAACTCCTTCTCTATATTTTCTCTAATATCCCCAGTCTCCACCTCTGCCTCAGTGCTGTTGTTGAATTAGCCATCATCTGTCCCTTTGTTCATTTCAGCTTTTACGGCTGCAGTTCTCTTCTGACCTCTCCTCCAATTGCAAATGTTTTGTACACATATTTGTTTTTTTCTCTCCATCTATTACATAATAGGGACGCCATATCAGAGTAATAATGCCACTGGACGGGTCATTGAGAGGCACAGTTAAAAACCTTAAAGGCACTTTTCAAATCCTATCACAGCCAATCGCAGAACGTAAGTTCGAATGACAAAAATTGAAATGAAATCTCATTTTACTAACGGCAACAATATACCATCAAGATTTCTTTCATTATTTCACTTAGTCTTTGGTAAATAAACTAAGTGTGACATCAGACTCATGACCACATGGTTGGTTCAATATTGCCTTAACAAATGACCTTACAGTCAAGGACAGTTAGTGGTGGACAACAAATGCTGCCATCGCCTGTGATGCTGACATCCCGTGAAACAACAACATTAAAGGTGAAATGAACCAATGAACTGTGAATGCTGGAGATTTGAAATAAAATTCCCCAGTGTCTGAAGATGTTGGGGAATGTGAGTAATTATGGCAGCCTCTTTCACAAGAAAACAGATAAAGTTTCAAGTCTAGTGAGCCTACATCAACACTGAAAGCAATCGAGAAATAATATTATTTATATCAGGCATAGCTGGATGAGTGGGGGGAGCGGGTGGCGGATGTTAGTTGAATAGATGGAGAAATGTCCAGCCAGAGAGACGAAGAGAGAGAGAGAGAAGTGCAAAACAAACAAAGGGATTGCTGATGATGAAGCAGAAGGAAAATAAAAGGGGACCTTCTTCTAACAGAATCCCTTTCCCCATATTCCTGAATATCACGTCAATCTAGATATGCACTTGTTTAAAGTGAGTTATGCTCAGTCTATCGCTCTTTTCTGAATGTGGTGGTCAACTCCATTGGTAATTGTGATGATGCCGTTATAGTTACTGAGTTACAGATAAAAGTAATGTTACATTGTCAACGGCTTCTTTGGAGAAAGGAACGTTTATTGTGAGACTGCAAGAGATGTAACGGCTTTTTCAGGCAGGAGTAGAAACATATTCATCACGTATTGGGTGCACTGCGTGAGTTAGGATTTGACTTGCGCCTGTCATGAGATAGTAAAGGCAGGTTCAGTGGATGTCTTTCTCGGCTGTGTATTTTCAGCTGCTGCATGTATTCATAGAGATCAAAAGTCTGGTGACCCCACTCTGGACGTTGCATTTACAGAGTGTTTGGGTTCATGGGAAACAAATGGAGCCGATATTACACAGAAGGGAAGCTCTTTCCATGGGGAGGGTCAGGGCACTGTATTATCCTCTCTGGGATTTCCAGGTACATTTGCTAAGTTGGACCAATTTCAAGTGTAAAAGGTGAACCTTTCAAAAATGATATGGCCACTGAGCTATGTCCCCTTCATTAGTATAATCTGTAGCCTCACACCCGGGACAGAACTGTGCTGACACTCACCATGAAGTGAACTGGATTAATTCTGGAACTTTCCAGGCAGAAGTTGTTAACATATTAATCATCTCCAACGTGCGGTCCTCCGAAATATTCACTGGCTGTCAGAAGCCATCTGCCACATGAGAGCAATACATTGAACCCATCTCCCTGAGAAAGGTACAGAAGCAAACCTCCAGTTATACTGGGGAACAGGGTCTGGTGAAAATGAGGAACTGCATGAAACCAGAATTAATGTAAAGTATGTTTTTGAAAATCTAATCGAATTAAAGTTTGGTAAAGTTCTGCATCTGATGAGTTCAATTGTATAGTATTGAGGAATTGGTAATAGAGCTCGCGAAAGAATTACTGACTATTCTTCAAAGCTGGTTACATAATAGAAAAAGTCCTGCAGACTGGACAGCAGGTATTGTAAACCTAAATATTTAAAACAGGACGGAGAGGGCAAACAGAAAACTAAATATCTTGATGTCAGCTGTGAGAAAACTTTGGAACCTTTTATAAGAATGTGACAAAGAGACACTTGGAGAACAATGATACAACTTGGTAGATTTGGCCTAGATTAAGTAAAGGGAAATGATCTTTGATAAACCTGTTGGAGTTTGTGGACTCTGTCCATCGTGTCATTGACAATTGAGAACCAGTGGGAGTGGAGTAATTTAAATTTCAGAAAAAGTTTTACATGGATGAATGCAGATGAGTGGAGTATGTTAGAGTTCATGGTTAGGTAGTGTGGTGGAATATACACCATATGGATTGAAATTTGGATAATGAGTAAAATGAAGAGAGTAGCGTTTGTTTCTCTCTTGCCGGAAGGCTTCTGGGTTATCAGAAGGATCAGTTCTTGTGCAATAGTTGTTTACAAGAGATAAAAGTGATTCAGATGTGAACAACAAATACCATCATTGACATTTAAGTTTCATAAATGGTGAGAGGTTTGGAAGGACTGTTGGTGAAAAGGAGCTGCATTTCCTTGATTATAAGTCACTAACAGAAATCTTACGGGGCAGGAAACAATTATTACTGTAAAGGATATATGTTCAGTTATGGAAAATTATTAAACTGCCAGCATAAATCATTCTTACCCTATAGTAGTGTTTTGTTGAGCCAGTGTTTGAGTAATGTATACAGGCTTAGTCTGCTTTATAAATAATGATCTTCATGTCATTATTTATAATGCAAAGGAGTTTCATCAGACTGAACTCTGGCATTTTGTAACCTAAAGGAGAGAATGCAGTAACGATCTCTTTAATCTGCAGCGCTGTGAGAGAATAAGAAATTGAAACTTGATGGTTATGAACAGACCCTCATTATGTTTGAAACATTCATTTACAAGGTGGAAAATTCCATAATTTCCATAGGATGCTTGTTTCCCAATAGTTTACGTGCCTGTGCAGAGACCTCATGTCGATTGACTATGAGATACAGACTCTGAATGAACTCTGAACAATTTCATGCACTGTTACTGTGTGACTCTGCACTCAATGTTGCATTGTCTATAATCCTGTTAGGAGCCATAATACCTTCATTCTGAAACAGTTAACCATTCCCCACCAGCTTCTGACTTCCAGAGAGAACATGGGTCTGCTCTATCAGCGTTGGAAGCTGCCTTTGAAACTGATTAAAAATTGCCTTCATTCCTACTCGCAGGAAACCATGATAAAGTAATACACATGTACTATAAGTAATAAAACTACGAGGAACAAAGTGTAGCAATTTATCTGTTTATTTCCTGCTCCATTTGTTTGTGATGTTAAACCATGTCTGACACCTTCCTCTTCCTTTGTTAGAGATTTGAGAAGCTGAAAGACCTTTTCCTCTTCCTTTGTAAATGACTCCGAGTGTGAAATTATCTCATTCTGCTCTTGTGTAAGTGAAGTGGAGTGTGGGACAGACTGCTTGTCGTCCTGTGTCGCAGGCAGGAGGGATTGAATGGGTTGTCTCTCTTTTTGCAAAACAGTTTTGATAGGCTAAATTACTTTCCCACATTCTTGTGAAGCCAGATTGAGGTGCAGAGTGAAGTCTTTCATTTTCTGTCGAAATGTCTGCCAGCGCTGTTACATAAATATTACCGACAGTTTAAGAGCACAGGCTTGAATGCTGTCCAGGTCTTGTTGTGCAAGGACACATCCTGCTTTAGGACCTGAGGGGTGATGAAGGGTTCTGAACATTTTGTAACTTAGAGTGAATATCCCCACTTCTGTTCGGTGTGAACGCAATGGGCTGAATGGCGTGCTTCCACACTGCAGGGATTCCCCGCTGACAAACTGGGGTTCCCTAGGCTGAGGGAGCTACCCTGAGGATCTCCTGCAGTGATGTCCCACGGCTGAGTTGATTGATGCCCAATGATGATAAACAACTTCACTTGTGCTGTGAATGACTCCAAACAGCGGAAAGTTTGCAACGGATTCTGATGAAGTGGAATTTTGCTCAGGCTCCTTCATGTTATCCTCATTGAAATACTGCCCTGATAGCAGGGCCAGTCGCTCTTAGCTAAGCCCTTGTGTTCACCTCTATTGTTCATATCAATAGGTCATTGTGTATGAGCAGAGCAATAGTTTCTTCAAACAGATGATCATGAATGTCAGGAATTCTCTATTCAGGAGATTCAAGGGAGCTAGATCACTGAAATATCTCTGAATGGTCTTCCCTGTTTCTGTGCACCACGTTATAGCAGTATGTGGCCTCCAACTGTTCCTGTCTAGCAGTTTGGAGGGGTTGAACGGAACAACGGAGCATCGCACTCAAGAACAAGATTAGATCATTTGACACTGTGAAACTGCTCCACTAGGCACTAAGATTGTGGAATAGCCGGTTGTGGTCTCAGTCCCACTTTCCTGTCAGTATTCCATTGTACATGACTCAATTTCTGTCAAATATCAATGAGCTCAGTTTGAATAATTGTGAACAAAAAGGCACCACAAACCTCTGGGGAAGAGAATTACCACTCAAATTGCTTTTAAGAATTTCTCCTCATTTCTCTAACAGTGTCGTATAGCAGGGAACCCTGCCCATATAAACCATACATCCCAAACTGATCTCAATCCATTTGTCAGCATTAGGCCCATATCCCTGTCAATTCTTCCTATTAATATATACAGCCAAATGCCTTTTAAATGTTGGAGGAAAATTTGGATGAAATGAAATGAAATGAAATCCACATTCTGGATGAAAGCATTGTCCCTTTACTATTTTTCTCCTCTCACCTTAATCCTTTGTCCTATAGTTTTGGACTCCCCTATCCTGGGAAAAAGACCTTGGCTATTCAGACTATCCATGACTTTCATGATTTTACAAACGTCAATAATGTCACGCTTCGGCCTCCAATGATCCAGAGTAAACAAGCCCCATTCTGTCCAAACTCTACCTGTAGCTCAATCCCTCCATGCCCGGCAATATCCTTGTAAATCATTTGTACACCCTCTCAAGTTAAACAACGTCCTTCCTGTAGCAGAGAGAACTGAATTAAACACATTATTCTAAATCTGGCCTCATCAACATCCCACCCAGTCACAAAGTAGTCTCCCAACACGCATACTCAATGCGCTGACCATCAATAACTCGCTGATACCCTGCATCAGTGTTCACTTATTTCCACGTAGCCAATCTGCCGCTTCCTCCCTCACCACCCCTTTATCTATAGACCCACTTACTCCCATCCACAGTCCTGATGAAGAGTTTTTACAAAGGCATTCAATTCTCAACGAATGATGCTGCCTTGCTTATTCTGTTCTTCCAGCTTCCTGCGTGTGTATTTTGGATTCCAACATCTGCTTTTGTTTTAATTGCCTTCTTGTGTAATAGGCAGGAGTGAGTCAATGCATTGCGCCTCTTGTTATTCAATAGATCAGATGGGCTGAATTGCTTTCTTATATTACTGTGAAACCATTTCGAGTTGCTGAAGGGGTTCCTCTCTCTTTTAACCGTGGAAATGTTGTGTGCCAAGCAGTGCTTTTGATTCATGTTGCCTTTATATTAACAGCACAAGCTTGAATGTTATCCAGATTTGATACCTTAGTACATTAAGAGGTGACTCTTTGTACTGAACATTATATAATTTTCATAGAACATCCCCCACCTCTGATCGTATGACAGAGGGAAAGACATTGATGAAGCAGCTGAAGATGTTTGTGCCGAAGAAGTTACCCTGAGGATTGCCCACAGACATATCCAGGAACAGGGAGGATTGATGTCCACCAGCCCTATTGTGTTCTGAAAGATCCAACCAGTGGGGAGTTTACAACTGATTCCCAATAAGTTCAAATTTGTTCAGTCTCCTTGACATCTCGCTCAATCAAATACTACCATGATATCAGGGCCAGTCACTTTATGCTGTGTTCATATCTTCCATCCATGTCAACAGGCCAAGGTATATATGTGAGGTGTGTTTCCTTCTATCACAGGGTAGTGATGGTTGGGACCAGCCAGTTAGGGGAGGCTACGTCACTGAAACGTTTGTGGGGTGCGAGTAGGTGTCAATGGATTTTGACTCGTCAGAGGGCTACAAAGAATTGGGAATGAAAGAGAAATTGCGGCTGAGTGCAGATCAGCCCTGACTTACTGAATGGAACGGCAGGTCTGAGGGACTATGTAGCCTTGTTTTATTTCAGTAAACCCCATAGTCCAGTTACTTTGTGGCCGCTTCCATTTCCTGTGTTACTGACTTCAGTTAGCTGAATAGACTGACCCTGTTGCTGTGTAACTGGATACTGGTGCTGCATGATCTGCTTTATAGACCCGAGGGGCTATTGGCCTCCTCCTGTAATTGTTTATCAGGCTCCAGGGACTGAAAAGTCTCATCCTGTTCTGGTGTAACTGAAATCCACATCAACTAAATCTACTGCCCATGGAGAAAGTGAGCACGTCAGATGCTGGAGATCAGTGTCGAAAAGTGTAGCACTGTAAAAACATGGCAGTCTGGCAGCATCAGAAGAACAGGAGAATCGATGTTTTGGACGTTCCTAATTAAGGGCTTATGTCAAAACATAGATTCTCCTGCCCCTCGAATGCGCTTTTCCAACACTACATGTTTCAATGTCTACTGACCCACCCAAATCAATCTTCCTGGCCACATCATCCAATTACTTTAACAAAAATTTTCAGGCAAAAACTTCCTCCCATAAATCCACACTTATTCTTCCTAATCAAAGCCTGTCTTTTTAAAGCCTGTACATCTTATCCATCAGAACGTTCTCAAGTAACTTACCTACTGGTCTGTAATTTCAAGGTATTTTCTGTTCAATTCTTCTTGAATAAGGGCACAACATTTGCTATCCTCCAGTCTTCCCGGACGTCACCTGTGGTTAATAATGGTCAACATTATAAGCCAGGGTCCCTGCAAATTCTTCTGGAGCCCCTTGAAGTCTTCTTGGATATATCGGGTAAGGACCGTGAGATTTATCCACTTTCAAACATTCCAGTACGTCCAAAATCTCCTCTACAATGATATGGATTGTCCCTAAAATATCACCACTAACTTCCTCAAGTTCTCAATTCATCATGTATTTCTCCATGGTAAACATAGAGTAGAAATATCCGTTGAGAGCTTTATCCATCTCATATCTTTCCACAGATACTTGTCCACATTGGTCTTCGAGGCATCCTATTTTCTCTCCAGTTATTGCTTTTTCTTTTAATATATTTTAAGTACCTTTTTGGATTCATCCTAATTTTCTCAGCAAGGTTATTTCCTGCCCCCTTTTCACCCGACTGATTTCCTTCTTCAGTAAACCCCTGTATCTCTTATATATCTCCAGAGATTCCCTTGATCCCAGCTGCCTGGACCTGAGCCACGCCCCAATTTCGAACATGAACCTGTGGGGTCTTTTCCTTAGCGAACTCAAAATGTGTGATGTCACAGTACCTTGCTCTATAATGCTCTCCCACTTCTTAAATTACTTTCCCAGTCTTATTCTCCCATAGAAGATGAAATATTCATCAAGTATCCACCAGCTCAAAATCTTATATGGTCAAGAAAAATATTTTTCATTCTCAGTCCTGAACATCTAATCGTACATAACATAATGCCCTCATTAGAGAATGAGCAAAGTGAAACATTTTTAAAAAAATTTGGAAAGCAATTTGTTTTTCATTTTAGTGGAATTACAGCCACAAACAGTGCATCAGATGCCGTCTCAACAGCTGCCTGTATAGATGCAGTAAAACATCCTTAAGATCGGACCCAATACTCTTTGCAAGAAAGGATATTATTTCATTTAATTTACAAATCACGTGCTGCCTGTACAGACTAACTTGACGCGATTTATGGACCAAGACACACGAATCACTATACCACTGAGTTCTGCATTCTGCCTCCAGTTATGTAATTTATGGTTGTTTTATGGCTTCATCCAAAACACAACCTTCCCATCACGCATATTATACTGTTTTTTCTTTGACGAAGGTTTACTCACTGCGCTCCCCTGTCTATATCCCATTGCAGACGCTCTGGCCTCTCCTGTCTGTATCCCATTGCAGACGCCCTGTCATTCCCCCGTCTGTATCCCATTGCAGACTCTCTGCCCTCCCCCTGTCAATGTCCCATAGCAGATGTTCTGCCTCCACTTGAAATCTTGTTAAATGACTATCCTGATGTGTGAGCAAAGTGAGCTCCAATCCATTCAGCCCCTTCATCCAAACCATTAAACTAGATTGTAAACTGTTGATCAACTCACACTGATTCCTGAGGCATTTCACAAATTACAGATTTCCAACCTGAAATTAAGTATTTATCTCCACTCTGTATTTCATGATAACAGACCAAATCTCTCCTGTTCCTATTTAACAGCCCAGAAAGGATGCATGGCCTCCTGCTATACTGTGTAGCTGGTTGTCGATTTGTTTCTGATCTCAGCGATCCTCCATTCGGGCCATTTGTTGTCAGATGATAAAGTGGAGTTCGTACTGTCAATGATCCTCATCGCTGAGGGTTTAAAAGATTAACACAGAAGATAGACTAACACTTTGGGGGATCGCTACCTGGTCAAAAAATGCTGTCTTTCTGATGCAACGGTAAAACCATCTGCAATGTCAGTCATGTGCTCAATTTATGCATGCAGATACTCAGGAGGGGGAAGAGTTCCTATTAGCCTGATGAACATGCATCCCCTTAACAACACAATCAATAATGTCCATCATTAATTTCATTTTTGGCAGTTGCGTTGAAAATTTCATTTCATTTAGTTTTCAAATCACGTGCTGCCTGTACAGACTAAATTGACAGCATCTGATGCACTGTGTGTGGCGATAATTCCACTGAAATATGCAATCACTACACATTATAATAAGCGATTGTCTTTGAAAGGTAACCTGATAGAGGTTTATAAAAGTATGAGGCGCATGGATAGGGTAAATAGGCAAGGTATTTTCCCTGGGGTAAGGGAGTCCAGAATTGGAGGGCATAGGTTTAGGGTGAGAGGGAAAAGATATAAAAGAGACCTAAAGGAACAACATTTTCACACAGAGGGTGGTATGTGTATGGAATGAGCTGCTCGAGGAAGAGATGGAGGCTCGTACAATTGCAATATTTGAAAGGCATCTGTATGGGTATATTAATAGGAGGGGTTTTGAGGTATATGGCATGTGCAACTAGTTTGGGTTGGGATATGTAATCAGCATAGATTAGTTGGACCAAAAGGTCTGTTTCCGTGTTGTACATCTCTAGGACTCTATGACTCTATGGTCCAGTCTTCACTGTTCCCTGGGGATGAGAATACCACAGTCAGCACGACCCTAAGGAGATAGGAACTTATGTCAATATTAAATGGGGAAACCTTTAAATTTAAAAGTGTTTGTACCTCACAGCAAGTCAGCTTCCCCTTTGTTAAAATGAGGGCGCAACCAATAGAAAAGACACAGACCATTCAGCCCCTCAAACCTATCCCACATTCCCATTGACTCCGTTCAGAAAAGTATTTATCAAACTCAGCCGCCACTGTTCTCTTGGGAAGACGTTTTCGATATCGTAAACCATTGAGTGTATGAAATTGGTGCAGATATACACTGTTTGATTCATCAAGTCTGATCTATTTTTCGATCATGGCTGACATGTTTCTCAACAAAATTATCCTGCCTTTTCACTGTAAGCCTTGCTCTCCTTATTAAACAACACGTTATCTATTTCTGTCTTAAAGACAGAACTGTGTCTATGTCTCTGTATGTCTGTACGTTTGTGTTTCGAGTTATTAGCAGGAGGCAGAGGGTGGTGGAGGAGGGTTGTCTTTTGAACTGGGTGCCTGTGACTAGCGGCGTTACACAGGGATTGGTGCTAAATCCACGTTTGGTTGTCATTTCTATCAATGATTTAGATGAGAAATATAGAAGGCATGGTGAGCAAGTTTACGAATGACACCAAGGTGAGTTATATAGTGGAAGGTGAAGAAAGTTAAATAAGATTACAAAGAGATCATGATTAATTGGATCAATGAATCATAACATTGTCGAGCACAGAAACTAACCCTTTTGGTCCAACTCATTCGCACCAACCAGATGTTGTAAATTAACTTAGTTTTATTTTCCAGCATTTGTTCCATATCCCACTAAACCTTTTCAATTCATGTCACCATCCAGATGCCTTTTAAATGTAATTTGTACCAAACTCCATCACTTCCTTGGCAGCTCATTGCATACACGCACTACCCTCTGTGTGAAAATGGTCCACTTAGTTCCTTTTTAAATCTTGTCCATCTCACCTTAAATCTATGTCCTCTAGATTTGGACTTTCCTACCGTGGAGTAAAGACCCTGTCTATTCACCCTATCCATTGTTTTCATGATTTTATAATCCTGTAGAATGTGCAAATTTGACTCCAATCAACACGAATGACTGTGCTTTCAGTCATCCAGGCCAAAATTCTGAAATGTAATACTGACTCCTCTTCCCTCTTTATCACATCACAATTCTAAAATCGTTTTAACAATTTGTTTAGCCACATTATGAAGCACCTCTGTGGGATTTGAATCTAGCCTTTTGGGTTCAGAGGTAGGCACACTACCACCATGCTAGGTGAATTGGCCATGCTAAATTGCCCGTAGTGTTAGGTAAAGGGGTAAATATAGGGGAATGGGTGGGTGGCGGTCGGTGTGGACTTGTTGGGCCGAAGGGCCTGTTTCCCCACTGAAAGTAATCTAATCTACTCACCACTTGGAAATATCCCTAAAGCTGCAACATTATTCTCCAGTGTGTTTGTTTATTAGACAGTTTTGAAATACTGTGAAATACTTCCGTGAAAGGCAGGACTTGAATCCAGGTATTCTGGTCCAGAGTGAGTTCAAGTGTTGAAATGTAACCCAGAATTCTGGCTCAGAGGCATGGGCGTTACCCACTACACAAGACTTAAACCATGCACAAATTTTGGGTCACATTTTAAATGTCAGCTTTCAGCTTGGTGTGGATTATCATTAAAATTTGGTTCACTTTATTGAATTACACAGTTAAGCGAACTACATTTTTCAACAAATGGAAGGTACTCAGCTCAAATGTAGGATGTTGAGTTTAGGTGCTCGACCTTTGAGATAAACTATAAAGATCTTTAATTGCTTGGCTATGATTTCCACCTCAAATGGCTATTATCTGTGATCTGCAATATGAGGGAAAGACATCCTGCAGAAACACTTTGCACTGTAAAGGATCTGGATAAGATATTTATGACTGAACATCAGAGATGAAGAAAGAGCATACTTTCTGGATCAAAAACACCAACCACTATTTCCTGCCTCTAACGTGTGGCTGCCCTCTTCTTAAAAACATGAAGGCTCCAATGCAGCTGATTACTGTCCAGCCTTTCTTCCCCAGTACAATCACTCACAGGTCTGAGAAGTGGCAGATGGAATGTAATTTCAATAAATACGATGTATCGCAATTTGGTAAAACAAACACGGAGATGACATCTACCATTAAATGTCGGCCCATTGCTGGTGTTGTAGAACAGAGAGATCTATGGTTCTGGTATATTTCTTTGAAGCTTGCAGGGTGGTTATGAAGGCGTTTTACTTGCTGGTCTTCATTGCTCAGACCTTTGAGTACAGGAGGTGGAACATTATCTTCAAGTTGCGCTGGACATTCATGAGGCTTCTTCTGAAGTACTGTGTCCTGTTCTGGTCACCCAGTTACATTGAGGATATTATTAACCTGGCGAGGGTTCAGAAAAACAAAAACAATCCCAGGCTGTTGCTGGGAATGGAGTGTTTAAGTTATAAGGAAAGGCTCGATTTTCTAGGACCTTTTCCACTGCAGAATAGAAGGTAGAGACCTTATCAACGTTATAGAGGTTTATAAAACAATGAGGGGTATATATAATGTTGAATGTAAGGTTTCCTTTCTTTCGGGTGCTGGATTTCAAGTCTAGGTGCTAATTTTAAGATGACAGGAGAAAGGTTTACAGAAGACATAGTGTCATAGAGCTACCAAGTTCTACCCAACTTGTCCCTTCCAAAAAGTTGTCCTCCATTTATGTAGTTCGATTTGCCAGCATTTGGCCCACATACCCCTAAACACTTCCTGTTCATGTGCCCGTCCAGATGCCTTTTAAATATTGTAATTGTCCCAGCCTGCACAATATCCTCTGGCAGCTCGTTACATAGAAATCACCCACTCTTTGAAAACGTTGCCCCTGTGATCCTTTTTAAGTCTTTCCCGTCTGAACTTGAACCTATGTCCTCTAGATTTGGAGCGTGCTACCCCGGTGAAAAGACATTGACTATTGACATGATCCATTCCACTTGTGAGTATATAAACCTCTATGATTACCTCTCAACCACTGATACTCCAGGGAAAATAACTCTGGTATATTTAGCCTCTCCATAAATCCAACCCTGGTAATATCTTTGTAAATCTTTTCTGAATTCTTTCAGGTTTCACACATCCTTCCTCGAAGAGCGAGACCATAATTGCACAAAGTATTCAATAGTGACCAAACCAATGTCCTGCACAACCGCAATATGACATTCCAACTCCTACATTCAATGTACTGCCAACAACGAGAAACATATCAAACACCTTCTTCACTATCCTATATACCTGCGACTCCATTTTCAAAGTACTATGTACCTGCTTTCCATGGTCTCTTTGTTTAGCAATACTCCCCAGGGACTTAATATTAAATGTTTAAGCCAAGCCTGGATTTTCCTTTCCAAAATGCAGTACTTCACATTTATCTAATTTAAAATCCATCTGCAACTCCTCAGCCCATTGGTCCATCTGATCAAGACCGTATTATTATCTGGGGTAATCATTCTCTGTTCTCTGCACCTTCAGTTTTGGTGTCAAATATGAACTTACTAACCATACCTCCTGTGGTCACATCCAAATCATTTATGTAAATGATGAACAGCAGTGGAACAACCACCAATCTTTGTGGCACACCACTAGTCACGGCCTGCAGTCTGAAAAAAAAACACCACTACAACCCTCTATCTTCTACCTTTCAGCCAGTTCTGTACATAAATGGCTAGTTCTCCTTGTATTCCATGAGATCTAACTTTGATAACCAGTCTTTCATGGGGAACCTTGTCGAATGCCTTACTGAAGTCTATATAGGTCATGTCCACTGCTCTGCCCCCATCAATGCTTTTTCTTACTTCTTCAAGAAAAAGTAGGCCTCCTATGCACAAAACCATGTTGACTTTCCTTTTTCAATCCTTGCCTTTCCAAATACATTAAAATCCTATCGTTAGGATTCTCCCCAACACTTTGCTCACCACCAATGTCAGGTTCCCTGGTCTATTCTTTCCTGACTTTTCCTTACCAGTTTGTTTAATAAGGGCACCACGTTAGTCAGCCTCATGTATTCCAGCACCTCACCTATGACTATTGATGATAAGAACATCTCATCAAGATTTCCATCAATTACTTCTCGAGCTTCCCACAGAGTACTTGTGTGTACCTGATCAGGACCTATGAAGTGCATTGTGATTACACATCGCTTGTTTCGTGTATGGCATGACCGTCCTCAGAAGTGATAAATGTGGGTAAATTTGCAATGTTTAAAAGATATTTTATTAAGTACAAGAATTAGAGAAGATTTGGAAAAATATGGTCCAAGCGCAGGAATGTGGAACAAGTTTAGTGTGAGATTATCATTAGAATTGAGTGTATGGGCTGTATGTGTGTTTTCAAACACCCTGTATAACGCTATCTTTCCATGTGTGTTTCTATACAAACACAAATATATCTGCATATTTCTGTCCGCACTTATTGATCTGTGTGTGTCTATATGTGTATCTACGTGTATCTATCTCTCTGTGGGTTCTGTATTAGTGCGTGTATGTATGATTGCATCTCTATCTCTGCATCTATGTGCAATGGGAACTGTTTTGTTTTGGGGTGTATCATTGAATGGTCTTCAAAACCTCCCTAACATCACCACCTCCCCTCCCCCCCACCCCCCGTCTCCCCCTCTTTTGCTGAAAGTGATAAAATGCCATGCTGTGCTGGTGTGTTTTAAGACAGTTCAATCCTTTCTTACGTGTAAGATTACTTGTATGAGTCAGTCACTAGACATTGTGTGTGCGTATGCATGTGTGTCAATGTGTGTGTGCCTCTGTGTGTATCTATGTGTTTGTATGCCTGAGTGTGCAGGTGTGTGTATGTACGTGTGTGTCTGTGTGTCTGCGTGCCTGTGTGTCTGTGTACATTCGAGTGTGCATGCGTGAACATGTGTGTGAGGTATGTGTGTGTCTGTGTGTTGGTGTGTATTTGATTGAGAATGTCTGCCTGTGTGTGTGTGTCTGTATGTGCCTGTGTGTCTGCATGTGTGTGAACCTATGTATGTCTGTGTGGGGAGTGTGGGTGTCTGGGAGTGTGGGTGTCTGTGTGTGTGGAGGGGGAGTGTGTATAGGTGGTTGTGGATATCTGTCTGTTTGTGCCTGTGAGTCTGTGTGTGAGTGCCCGTGTGTTGGTTTGTATCGGTGTGTTTTCTGTGTGGTGTATGTCAATGAGTGTATTCCTTTGCCTGTGTGCCTATGTGTATGTCTGTCTGTGTGTGTATGTGTGTGCCTGTATGTGTGTCTGTGTGTGTGTATGTGTGTGTGTCTTTTTTGCGTGTGTCTGCGTCTGTGTTAGTGGTGCGTCTGTTTGAGTGTATATATCTGTTTGTATGTGTCTGTGTTAGCGTATGTGTGCATCTGTGGGGAGTGTCGGTGTGTATTTGACTGATTGAGAATGTCTGCCCGTGTCTGTCTGTCTGTATGTGCCTGTGTGTGCATGTGTGTGAACCTATGTATGTCTTTGTGGGGAGTGTGGGTGTCTGGGAGTGTGGGTGTCTGTGTGTGTGGAGGGGGAGTGTGGATGTCTTCGTGGGTGGGAAGTGTGGCTGCCTGTTTGTTTGAAGGTGTGTCGGTATGACTGACTGTCTGTCTGTGTCTGTGTCTGTCTGTGTGTGTGCGTGTGTCTGTGTTGAAAGGGTGTGGTGGTGAAAAATTGCAACCGTTCAGTCAGCATCCAAGGAGCAGGAGAGCCGGAATATCGAGCATAATCCTTTCATTCGGAATGAGGCTTGTGGGCCAAGGGGGATGAAGAATAAAAGGGAGGGGTGATGCTGGGGGTAATGTAGCTGGGAAGGTGATTGCTAAATGAAGGTGGCATGATGGTGATAGGTCGGAGTGGAGAGTGGAGTGGATAGGTGGGAAGGAAGATGAACAGGTTGTACAGTTCAAGAAGGAAGTGTCGAGTTGGAGGGTTCGATCCCGAATAACGTTGGGGGAGGAGAAATGACAAATCTGGTGGAATCTGTGGCTGTGTGTGTGTGTCGGCATGTGTACGCCATTGTGTGACTGTTTTTGCGCATGTGTGTCTCTCGGCACCTGGATATGCGTGTGTGTCTGGGTGCTGGGTGGCTGTGAGTATGTGTGTCTGTGTTGAAAGAGTGTAGTGGTGAAAAAGAACAACCGTTCAGGCAGCATCCAAGGGACACTGACTGCATTTACAGACATGGTCGATTGGCTTTTGACATATCAGCGAGTTGAGGGAAGCAATGGGTGAGCAGGAAAGTGGAGTTGAGCCCTGGAGTAGATCAGCCATGCTCTTATTGAATGACAGTGCAGGCTTGAGGGGCCGCATATCCTACTCCTGTTCCCATTTCTTATGTTCTCATGTTATGCTTTTGGAAGGTAACTGGTTACTTTCCTGGACGTCGTGTTGTGCAATGTTGCATTCAAGGAGAACAGAGGATTTTTTGAGTTAACCCTGGGTGGGGTATGGGAGCTGTATTACCAGCGAATCGGGGTCAGTAACATGACTCACATCTCGAGCAGAAGTTATAGAGAGGGGAAGCCTGGAAAGAGGGATTGGGGGTGGGGGTCACTTCCTGACCCAGCCTGGATTTTACAAAACTACATTTCCGAAACTACATGTAACCATTGGCGAGGCCTCGATCTGCCCCTGCCTGGCAGGTCCGAAGGGCTGAATGGAACATCAGCACACAGAGCTGAGGGACACGAGCGTGTGTGTGTGTGTCAGTCGGCGTATGTACATCTCTGTGTATCTGTTTGTGCGTCTGTGTGTCCACATCTGGGGTGTATATGTGTGGTTGTGTGTGTGTGGGTGTGGAGGTTCTGTGAGTATGTGTGTATGTGTCTTTGTGCAGCTATATGTGTGCCTGTTTCTGTGAATGTGTGCGTATCTGTGTAAGTATCTATGTTTGACTGTGTGTGTCTGCATCTGTCTGTGTGTGTCTGTGTCTGTGTATGCCTGTTTCTGTGAGATTGTGTGCGCGTGTCAGTGTATGTGTGTGTGTCTGTCTGTGTGTTGATGGTGCTGTGAGATGCTTCCTTCTCTCTGTCACTCTCAAACTGAATCCCTGATGATTTTCACCCTCCACTCCCACCTGTACAGTGGTGTGGGAAGGCCAGCAGAGACTGATAGCAACAGAAAGCTCAGCAGGTCTGACAGCATCTGTGGACAGAAATCAAAGAACCCTTCCTCAGATCTCGCGTCAGTGGGATGCTACATCACTGTAAGCACCATAGAGACTGCAGACTCGCCTCACACTGATACACACAGATGTACACACAAAAATACAGAGACATAGAGACACTCACTAACATAGAGAAAGAAGTGCAGACATGCAGTGTCTGTCAGTATTGCTCTTGCTCCACAGTGACCTTGTCAATATTTCACTTACTCTGTCTGGTCAGTGTCAGTTTTTAAGTCTGTCCTCAGGGAGTGCGTTAGTATCGCACTTGTTCACAATAGTGAGTGAGTCAGTATTTCTGTGTGGAGTGTGACTGTAGGACAATTTTGATGTTTGCAGATACCAAACCTGGAAGAATTATAAAGCGTGTGGAGGACAATGTGTAAATCCAACAGGACAGTGACATATTGGTGTAGTATTCAGGTTTATGGTAGATCAGGATCAATGCAGAGCAGTGTGAGGTGATGCCACCTTGGTCGGAATAACTCTGAAAGTTAACATAATACATTCTGTACCAGGACAAAGTGGGTGTAGGGTCAGAGGGCGCTGGGTGTATATGAGCACAGATTAATAAAGATGTCAGGACAAGTGGGGAGAGCAGTAACTATCACAGATTAGTTTCACTATCTGAGTTGTTTACAGGAGGAGGTGTAGGAGGGAGTCTCGGGGTCCATTCCTGGAAGGTGGGGTTGATGATGTGTTGTGAGCCCACCCTCCTGCCCCCCGAGACCGTGGGGAATCCATTTGTACCAGCTCTACACAGAAGGGAGATGGCAGCAGGGCCACGGCTTCTAAGTTGTGCCGGGGGAAACAGAGCTGCCAGTTTGTTTAAAGTGAGAATTATCCTTCACTAAACATTGCTCCTTACTCAGTTGGTGGGACGTGGTGTTTCAGAATCTCCACACAAGGTATCCCGGTCCTCTCCGGCTCCTATCAGAGTCCTCCCCACATGGCAGGGTGAGGGGAGGTGGGAACAGATATCGGGCACTCCACCACCCGGCTTGTCCCTTTCGGTGCTATTCGAGGCTGTTTCTCCTCGAATGGGAGAAAGGAGGGAGGGAGGGAGGGTGGGGTTGGGTGGCCCTAGTGTTTGTGCTGGTGTTGGTGGCGTCATGGTGAGGTGTCCGGAGGGAGTCAGTCCACACTGTTGTATCTATGCAGTGTTATTTGTGTAGAGGGTAAAGTGGAGGGAGAGAGAGAGAAAGGGAGACCGCATGCAGTCGTGAGAGTGATGGAGCATGAACCTTGTTCGGTGGTCGGTGCTATAACAGATATACAGTGAGTGTGAAGGAGCAGAGAGAATACGCTGACCCTTATCCTGACAGAACTGCGAAGGTTATAGATGCTTGTCCTGTATTGATGGACATTTCTTCAGACCACAGATACTGCACTGAGATGGGTGGGGAGCTCAGAACATGCTCGGTGGGTCTGGTAGTGTGACTCACTCTGGGAAGAGAATGGTCCTCCTCTGTACTAGCCCATTCACCAGAACTTCCATGTGTCTGTTGACAAACTGTGTGCAATTGTCCTTTATCTGTGATGCTGAGGGTAAACTGTGCAGGGCAGCTTCAAACAGAGAAAACTCAACCCTCTGCCGATTGGCCTTTTGGAGTTGGTAACAGTGCCATGAATATCTGCAGGTGTTCGTGAGAACCTCCAACCATGAAGGAAAATTGAGCTGGCATTGAATTAGAGGAAGCCAAGTGGTGGGGTAGATAGTTAATGAGGTGAGTTCGATGAGATATCACCAGGAAACTAGCTCAGTCTCATACAGACAATCCATCTGTCATACGCAGTGAAAATGTCACTGTGACAATTATTGTTAGATGCAACCCAATGTGTCGAACACTCTGCTGACCCTACTCACAGTTACAAAGCTGCCAAACAAATGCTCATTCAATACTCTTCATCATCTGAACTCACACCAATATCCCATTCATCCATCATTCCTGGAAACACTGGCTCATGTTGCAGGATACCGTTAAAATGTCTTCATTTCAGCATTCTGGATCCTGGGAACACAGTCTTGCATGACATTGTCTCTCAATCTCTCCCTCTCTGTCTATTCCCCAAACCCCTCCCATTTGTTGATACTTAAACTGATTCCCCGGCCATCTCTTCCAGGAGTGATTTTCACAGCCACAGCACTCCTGTGTTGTGGCACAATGGAGATATGGAGCTGTAAATGGATGGGAACTGTACAACCTGTTACTTCCAACATGGACTGCAAGTTTCCCCACGCTGGGCAATGATGTAACACAATGTTACTGAACAATGCACTGGGATGATGGACACAGTTCCACACCCTGGTCGCATGTCTCATCTGGGCTTACAGATCAATGAACCATTGTGGTCTGCATACCTTTCCACTCTGGCTAAATTGTGATTTCCTTGCACAGTACACTAGCCCGGTTTGCACAGCGATCCCTGCTAAACACATATCTCATCTGGGTTTATAGATCAATGCACTGCTGAGGTCTGCACAGTGTTCTTTTCTGTACTTATTGCAGGGTGGTGTTCAGCAGTGCACTAGCCTGATCTGCGCAGTATTCCATGCTGAACAGATATCTCATCTGGGTTTATGGTGTCTGGTCTGGTTCGCTGAGGTGGATTGAGAATGTGATATAACTATTCCTTTCAGTTGATATGACAGTGGCTTTATTCATGTGATTGGGCCGTCCAAATTCTAATTCCTCCGACCAGTCTCATTCTTCAGTCTGTCTCCATCATTTGGCAACATGTTGCTGATGAGTAATTTGCCAGTTTCAATGTGAATATCTGTCCTATCTATTTCCCTGATCATTAGCCTTGCTCACCCTGGAGCATCAGGATTAACCACGATAAACCTCAGTAAGGTCACTCCTCAGATACAACTCTTCAGGGAACATAACCCCAGACCATTCATACTCTCCGTGTAGCTCAACATCACTCGCCACCACCGCCCTACCCAATACTGTCAATATACTTCGAAATCTTTTCTGCACGCTTTCAAGTTTAACAACATCGTTCCTCCAGCAGGGAAAACAAAATTAAAGGCTACCTAGCGTGTAGGTGAAAGTGAGTATTGCAGATGCAGGAGGATAGAGTCGAGAGTGTTGTGCTGAAAAAGCACAGCAGGTCAGGCATCATCCGAGGAGCAGATGAACCGGTGTTTCGGGCTAAAGCGCGATTCCTGATGAAGAGATTTTTGCCCAATACGTCGAATTTTCCTGCTCCTCGGATGCTGCCTGCCCGCTGTGTTTTTCCAGGCCCACACCCTTAATCCAGTGTAAATCTCAGATGGCCTCCTTCTTCAAAGACAGCCCTTTCCACATGGTCGACGATGCCATCCAGAGCATCTCATCCACCTCCCATAATTCTGCCTTCAACATTCACCCCTCCAAACTCAACAGGAAAATAACATCCTGTTCATTACCATTCATTCCACCAAATCACCAGATACAATGCATTAGCCTCCCCTATTTGTGCTACCTATAAACAGGCCCACCACCAGGGATATATTTCCCTCCCCATCCAGATCTGCGTTCCATAAAGAACATATCCGGTGTGACTCCTTTGTCAGGTCCATGCCACAAAACAACCCACCCTCCACTCCTGGCACCTTCCCCTGCCACCGCAAGAATTGGAAAAGCTGCACCCTCACCTCCGTCCGAAACCCCAAAGGAGAGGGAGGGGGCGAGAGAGAGAGGGAGGTGGACGAGAGAGAGAGACAGGGATAGAGATGGGGCGAGAGACAGAGGCAGAGGGAGGTGAGAGAGTGAGGGGGCGTGAGAGAGATGGAGGGGGCGAGAGAGATAAGGAGGGGGCGAGAGAAAGGAAGGGGGAGAGAGAGAGATGGAGAGGGTGAGAGAGAGGGAGGGGCGAGAGAGAGTGGATGGGGGCGGGCGAGAGAGAGACAGAGTGGGGACGAGAGGGAGATTTTGGGGGCGAGAATGAGAGAGAGGGAGGAGACAAGAGAGAAAGGGAGGAGACGAGAGAGAGAGGGAGGAGACGAGAGAGAGAGGGAGGGGACGAGAGAGCGAGGGAGGAGGAAGAGAGAGAGAGGGACTGGGGAGAGAGAGGTGGAGGGGGTGAGAGAGATTGGAAGGGGGCGAGAGAGAAAGAGGGAGGGTTGAGAGAGAGGGAGATGGGTGAGAGAGAGCGGGAGGGGGCGAGAGAGAGGGAGGGGGCGAGAGCGAGAGATGGAGGGGTTGAGAGTGAGAGGGGGGTGGGGCGAGAGAGCGAGGGAGGGAGAGGGCGAGAGAGATAGAGGGAGGGGCGAAAGAGAGAGGGAGGGGGCAAGAGGGTACGAGGGAGAGGGCAAGAGAGAGTGAGGGTGTGGGTGAGAGAGAGGGAAGGCAGCGAGAGAGTGAGGGAAGGGGCGAGAGAGAGAGAGCGGGAGCGGGGTGAGAGCAAGAGGTGGGCGAGAGAGAGCTAGAGGGACGGAGCGAGAGGGAGAGAGGGAGGGGGCGACAGAGATCGAAAGGGGGAGAGAGAGAGGGAGTGGGAGAGAGAGAGAGAGGGGGCGAGAGAGAGAGGGGGCGAGTGAGTGAGAGGGAGTGGGCGAGCGAGAGAGGGAGGGGGTGAGAAAAAGAGGGAGTGGGTGAGAGAGACTGGGAGGGGGTCGAGAGAGCGAGGGAGGTGGAAGAGATAGAGAGGGAGAGGGTGAGAACGAGAGAAAAAGGGACAGTGTGTGTGAGAGAGAGGGAGGGGAGAAGAGGGATCGAGGGAGGGGGGCAAGTGGGAGATGGTAGGCGAGAGAGAGAGGGAAGTCGGCGAGAGAGTGAAGGAAGGGGCAAGAAAGAGAGTCCGATAGGGGCGAGAGCAAAAGGGAGCAAGAGACAGAGGGAGGGGTTAGGAGAGTGTGAGGGAGAGAGGTGAGAGAGAGGGAGGGGGCGAGTGAGAGAGGGAGGGGCGAGAGAGAGGGACAGGGCGAAAGAGAGATGGGTGGGGAGGCAAGAGGGAGGGGAAGGTGGTGGGGCGAGAGAGAGAGAGGGAGGGGTCGAGAGAGAGAGGAAGGGTGGCGAGAGATAGGTAGGGGGTGTCAGAGAGAGAGGGAAGAGGACGAGAGAGAGGGAAGGAGCGAAAGAGAGAGGAAGGGGTGAGAGAGAGAAAGAGGGAGCGAGAGAGACAGGTGGGGCGAGAGAGAGGGGGAGGGGTCGAAAGAGAGAGAAAAGGGGAGACAGTGAGGGAGGGTGCGAGAGAGAGAGGGAGGGGGATAGAGAGGGACGGGGCGAGAGCGAGATGGAGGCTTCGAGAGTAAGAGGGAGGGAGCGAGAGAGAGAGGGGCAAGAAGTAGTGGGAGGGGGTGAGAGAGAGAAGGGAGGCAAGCGAGAGGGGGTGGTGGGGCAAGAGAGAGAGGGGGGCGAGAGAGAGAGGAAGTATGGCGAGAGATAGATAGGGAGGGGGTCAGAGAGAGTGGGAGGGGGTGAGAGAGAGAAAAGGTGGGGGCTCGAGAGAAAGGGAGGAGGCAAGAGAGAGAGGGAAGGGGCGAGAGAGGGAGAAAGAGGGACGGGGTGAAGGACGGGGGTGCGTGAGAGAGAGATGGTGGGTCGAGTGAGAGAGAGAAAGGCAAGAGATGGGGGAGGGGCCGAGAGAGAGAAAGGGGAGAGAGAGATAGGGAGGGGGTGAGAGAGAGGGGGAAGGGGCAGAGAGAGGGGGAAGGGGGAGAGAGAGAGGCAGGGGGCGAGAGAGTCAGAAAGGGGGCGAGAGAGCGAGGGAGGGGGCGCGAGAGAGAGGGAGGGTGCGAGAGAGAGAGGGTGGGGGCGAGAGAGAGAAGGGACGAGAGAGAGTGTGAGGGGGCCAAACAGAGAGGGATCGGTGCTGAGAGTCAGAGGGAGGCGGAGAGAGAGAGAGGAGGTGGCGAGAAAGAGAGCGTGGGGTGCGATAGAGAGAGGGTACGAGAGAGAGAGGGGGGGGGACCAGACAGAGAGGGAGGGGGGCTGTGAGACAGAAGAAATGGGGAGAGAGAGGAGGGGGCGAGAGTGCGAGGGAGGGAGGGGGCGAGAGAGAGAGGGAGTGTTGAGAGAGAGGGAGGCTCGCGAGAGAGCGCGGGAGGGGGCGAGAGAGAGGGAGGGGGCGAGAGCGAGAGAGAGAGGGGTTGAGAGTGAGAGGGATGGGGGAGAGAGCGAGGGAGGGAGAGGGCGAGAGAGATAGAGGGGGGGCGAAAGAGAGAGGGAGGGGGCAAGTGTGTACGAGGGAGGGGGCAAGAGAGAGTGAGGGTGTGGGTGAGAGAGAGGGAAGGCAGCGAGAGAGTGAGGGAAGGGGCGAGAGAGAGAGAGCGGGAGGTGGGTGAGAGCAAGAGGTGGGCGAGAGAGAGCTAGAGGGACGGAGCGAGAGAGAGAGAGGGAGGGGGTGACAGAGATCGAAAGGGGGAGAGAGAGGGAGTGGGAGAGAGAGAGACAGGGGGCGAGAGATAGAGGGAGGGGGCGAGCGAGTGAGAGGGAGGGGCGAGCGAGAGGGGGGTTGAGAGAAAGAGGGAGTGGGTGAGAGAGACTGGGAGGGGTCGAGAGAGCGAGGGAGGTGGAAGAGATAGAGAGGGAGAGGGTGAGAACGAGAGAAAAAGGGACGGTGTGTGTGTGAGAGAGGGAGGGGACAAGAGGGATCGAGGGAGGGGGTACAAGTGGGAGAGGGTAGGGGCGAGAGAGAGAGGGAAGGCGGCGAGAGAGTGAAGGAAGGGGCAAGAGAGAGAGACCGATAGGGGCGAGAGCGAAAGGGAGCAAGAGACAGAGGGAGGGGGTAAGAGAGTGTGAGGGAGAGAGGTGAGAGAGAGATGGAGGGGGCGAGTGAGAGAGTGAGGGGCGACAGAGAGGGACAGGGCGAACGAGAGATGGGTGGGGAGGCAAGAGGGAGGGGAAGGTGGTGGGGCGAGAGGGAGAGAGGGAGGGGGCGAGAGAGAGGAAGGGTGGCGAGAGAGAGATAGGTAGGGGGTGTCAGAGAGAGAGGGAAGAGGAAGAGAGAGAGGGAAGGAGCAAAAGAGAGAGGAAGGGGTGAGAGAGAGAGAAAGAGGGAGCAAGAGAGACAGGTGGGGCGAGAGAGAGGGGGACGGGTCGAGAGGGAGAGAAAAGGGGAGACAGTGAGGGAGGGTGCGAGAGAGAGAGGGAGGGTGATAGAGAGAGAGAGGGAGGGGCGAGAGCGAGATGGAGGCTTCGAGAGTAAGAGGGAGGGAGCGAGCGAGAGAGGGGCGAGAAGTAGTGGGAGGGGGAGAGAGAGAGAAGGGAGGCAAGCGAGAGGGGGTGGTGGTGGAGCGAGAGAGGGGGGCGAGAGAGAGAGGAAGGGTGGCGAGAGATAGATAGGGAGGGGGTCAGAGAGAGTGGGAGGGAGTGAGAGAGAGAAAAGGTGGGGGCTCGAGAGAAAGGGAGGAGGCAAGAGAGAGAGGGAAGGGGCGAGAGAGAGGGACGGGGTGAAGGACGGGGGTGCGTGAGAGAGAGAAGGTGGGTCGAGAGAGAGAGAGAAGGGCAAGAGATGGGGGAGGGGGCGAGAGAGAGAAAGGGGGGAGAGAGAGGGAGGGGGTGAGAGAGAGGGGGAAGGGGCAGAGAGAGGGGGAAGGGGGAGAGAGAGAGGCAGGGGCCGAGAGAGTGTCAGAGAGGGGGTGAGAGAGAGAGGGAGGAGGCGAGAGAGAGAGGGAGGGGCGAGAGAGAGTGGGGGCGTGAGAGAGGTAGGGTGCGAGAGAGAGAGGGTGGGGGCGAAAGAGAGAAGGGACGAGAGAGAGTGTGAGGGGGCCAGACAGAGAGGGATCAGTGCTGAGAGTCAGAGGAAGGTGGAGAGAGAGAGAGAGGGGACGAGAGAGAGAGGGAGGGGGCCAGACAGAGGGGGAGGGGGGCTGTGAGACAGAAGAAGTGGGGAGAGAGAGGAGGGGGCAGGAGTGCGAGGGAGGGAGAGGGCGAGAGAGGGAGGGAGCAAGAGAGAGAGGGGACGAGGTAATGGGAGGCGGCGTGGCAGAACTAGAGAGGGGGCGAGAGGGAGGCGGGCGCGAGAGAGTGAGGGTGGGGTCGAGAGACAGAGGGAGGGGTAGAGAGCAAGAATGGGAGGGGGCGAGAGAGAGGGAGCGCGCCGAGTGAGTGAGGAAGGGGATGAGAAAGAGAGAGAGTGAGAGAGAGAAACAAGGCGAGACAGAGAGTGGGAGGAGGCGAGAGAGAAAGCGGGTGAGAGGGAGAGGATGGGGGCGAGAGTGAGGGAGAGGGGGTAAGAGAGAGGGGGGAGGCAAGCGAGAGGGGGAGGTGGTGGAGCGAGAGAGAGAGAGAGTGAGGGGGCGAGAGAGAGCGAGGAAGGGTGGCGAGAGAGAGATAGGGAGGGGTGTCAGAGAGAGAGTGGGATGGGGCGAGAGAGAGTGTGGGGGCGAGAGAGAAAGGGAGGAGGTGAGAGAGAGGGAAGGGGTTGAGAGCGAGAGGGAGGGGCGAGAGGGAGGGGGCGAGGGAGGGGGTGAGAGAGAGAGAGCGAAGGGGGCGAGAGAGAGCAGGAGGAGGGGAGAGAGAGTGAGGGAGGGGGCAAGCGAGAGAGGATGGGATCAAGAGAGAGAGGGAGTGGGTGGGAGAGAGGGTGAGGGTGAGAGAGAGAGGGTCGGGCAAGAGAGGGAGGGTGTGGGCGAGAGAGAGAGTAGGAGGGGGCGAGAGAAAGGGAGGAGGCAAGAGATAGAGAGGAAGGTGGCGAGAGTGAGAGCGAGCAAGGGAGGGTGCAAGAGAGAGGGAGGGGTTGAGGGAGAGAGGGAGGGGGCGAGAGAGCGAGCGAGGTGGAAGAGAGAGAGAGAGGGTGGGGTCGAGAGACAGAGGGAGCGGTCGTGAGCGAGAAAGGGAGAGGGCGAGAGAGAGAGAGAGCGTCGGGTGAGAGAGGGAGGGGGTCGAGAGAACGTGGGAGAGGCGAGACAGAGAGTGGGAGGAGGTGAGAGAGAGGGGGGAAGAGGCGAGAAGGAGAGTGAGGGAGGGTCGCGGTGCGAGAGAGACAGAGGGTGCGGGGCAAGAGAGTGGGAAGGGGTGAGTGAGAAAGGGAAGAGGGCGAGGGGGAGAGAGTGAGGCAGGGTGCGAGAGAGAGGATGGGTGGCTAGATAGAGAGAGAGGGAGGGGGTGAGAGCGATAGGGAGGGGTCGAAAGAGAGAGGGAGAGGGCGAGACAGAGAGAGAGAGGGCGAGAGTGAAAAGTGCAACATAGAGAGGAAGTGAGGGGAGGCAAGAGGGAGGGGAAGGCTGTGGGGTGAGAGAGAGAAGAAGGGTGCTGAGAAATAGATCGGTAGGGGAGGTGGTCAGAGAGAGAGGGAAGAGGGCGAGAGATTGTGGGAAGGGGCAAAAGAGAGAAAAAGGGGGCGAGAGACACAGACGGGGCGCGAGAGAGGCGGAGGGGACGAGAGAGAGAGAGGGAGGGGGCGAGAGCAAGGTGGAGGCGTCGAGTGTGAGAGGGTGGGCAAGAGACACAGAGAGAGAGAGGGGCTAGAGAGAGGGTCGAGAAGGAGAGGGCGGGGTGAGAGAGTGGGAGGGGACGAGAGAGAGAGGGGAGGCAAGTGAGATGGGGAGGTGGTGGAGTGAGAGAGAGGGTGAGGGGGCGAGAGAGAGAGGAAGGGTGGCGAGAGATAGTTAGGGAGGGATTCAGAGAGTGTGTGGGAGGAAGGCGAGAGAGAGAGGGTGGGGGAACGAGAGAAAGGGAGAAGGCAAGAGAGAGAGGGAAGGGGCGATAGAGAGAGAGAGGGAGGGGCGAGGGATGGGGGCGAGAGAGATAGTGGGTCGAGAGAGACGGTCGAGTGAGAAATGGAGAGTGGGCGAGAGAGAGAGAGAAAGGGGCGAGAGAGAGTGTGGGGGTGATAGAGAGGGAGGGGGCGAGAGAGTGTGAGGGAGGGGTTGAGAGAGAGAGGGAGGGGGTGTGAGAGAGAGGGAGAGTTGAGAGAGAGTGGTGGGGCGAGTGAGTAAGTGGGAGGGGGCGAGAGAGAGAGGGAGGGGTTTGGGCGAGAGAGAGGGTGGGGGCGAGAGCGAGAGAGAGGGAGCAGGCGAGAGAGAGAGGGAGGGGGTGAGGGAGAATGGGAGGTGGGCGAGAGCACGAGGGAGGTGGAAGAGAGAGAGAGAGAGAGGGAGGGGCGAGAGAGAGAGAGAGGGAGTGGGTGAGAGTGAGGCGGGGCCAGAGAGAGAGTGAGGGGGGCTGAGAGAAGAGGGAGGGGGAGAGAGAGAGAGAAGGGGCGAGCGAGAGAGGGTGGGGGGGCGAGAGAGATAGGGGACAAGAGAGAGGGGGGCATACAGAGAGGGAGGGGGGCTGTGAAACAGAGGGAGGGCGGGGGAGAGAGAGAGGAGAGTGCGAGAGTGAGTGGTAGGGAGGGGGTAAGAGAGAGAGAGGGTGGTGGCGAGACAGAGAGGGAAGGGGGCTAGAGAGAGAGAAAGAGAGAGGAGGGCCAGAGCTAGAGGGAGGGGGCGCAAGAGATCGAGAGGGAGGGGGCGAGAGATATAGGGAGGAGGCGAGTGAGTAAGAGGGAGGGGACGAGCGAGCGAGGAAGGTGGAAGAGAGAGAGAGGGAGGGGCGAGAGTGAGAGGGAAGGGCGGGTGAGAGAAAGAGAGGGAGGACTCGAGAGAGAGGGAGGGGTGACAGAGGGAGGAGGCAAGTGAGAGTGGGAGGGAGTGAGGGGGAATGGGAGTGGGCGAGAGAGCGAGGGAAGCGGAAGAGAGATAGAGGGACGGGGTGAGAACTTGAGGGAAAGGGACGCTGTGTGAGGGAAAGAGAGGGATGGGGTGAGAGAGTGAGAGGCAGGGGGTGAGAGAGAGATGGAAGGGGCGAGATGGAGAGTGAAGGGCGACAGTGAGAGTGTTAGGGGGTGAGAGAGAGTGTGGGGGCGAGAGAGAGTGAGGGAGGGTGCGAGAGAGAGTGAGGGGGCATGAGAGAGAAACGGAGGGGGCGAGATAGAAAGGGTTGAGGTGAGAGAGAGGGGGAGGGGGCGAGAGAGAAATGGAGGGGCGAGAGAGAGAGAGGGAGGAGGCGACAGAAAGAGGGAGGTGGTGAGGGAGAATGGGAGGTGGGCGAGAGCGCGAGGGAGGTGGAAGAGAGAGAGAGGGAGGGGCAAGAGAGAGGGACTGAGTGAGATTGAGGAGGGGGCGATAGAGACAGAGAGGGAGGGGGCGGGCAAGAGAGTGAGACAGGGTGGGGACGAGAGAGAGAGACGATGGGTGAGAGGGAGAATGAGGGGGGCGAGAGAGAGATGGAGGAGGTGAGAGAGAGGAGGCAAGAGAGAGGGGGAAGTGTGCGGGTGAGAGAGGGAGGGGGCGAGAGAATAAGGGAGGGATGTGAGAGAGAGTGGGAGGAGAGAGAGGGACGGCGGGGGTGAGAGAGAGAGGTCGGGGGCGAGATAGAGGGGGTGCGAAAGAGTGAGGATGGGATCGAGAGAGAGAGGGAGGGGGCAGGAGAGAGAGAGGGAGGGGCGAGAGAGAGAGGGAGGGCAAGAGTGAGTGGGTGGGGGCGAGAGCGAGAGAAAGGGAGGAGGCGAGAGAGAGTGGGAGGGGGTGAGGGAGAGTGGGAGGGGGCGAGATAGCGAGGGAGGTGGAAGAGAGAGGGGGTGTGAGAACGAGAGAGAAAGGGACGGTGTGTGAGAGACAGAGGGAGGGGCTGAGAGAGTGAGAGGTTTGGGGTGAGAGAGATATGGAGGAGGTGAAGTAGAGAGGGAAGGGGCGAGAGTGAGAGCGATAGGGAGTGAGAGAGAGAGAGGGAGCAGCGAGAGGGAGTGAGGAAGGGTGCGAGAGAGAGTGAGGGGCGAGATAAAGGGGAGGGGCGAGAGAGCAAGGGAGGGGGCGCGAGAGAGAAAGGGAGGGTGCGAGATAGAAAGGGAGGGTGTGCGTGAGAGAGAGAGGTAGGGGGTGAGAGAGATAGGGAGGGGACGAGATAGAGCGAGGGGCGAGATAGTAGAAGGGGCTAGAGAGAGAGGGGTGAAAGGGAGAGGGAGGGGGCGAGAGAGAGATGGAGGTGGCGTGAGAGAGGGGGAGGCAAGAGAGAGAGGGAAGTGGGCGGGGGAGAGAGAGATGGAGGGGGCAAGAGAGTGAGGGAGGTGTGCGAGAGATAGTGGGGGCGACAGAGAGAGGGAGGGGGCGAGAGAGTGAGGATGGGGGCGAGAGAAAGGGGGCGAGAGAGAGAGGGAGGGGGGTCAGAAAGAGAGGGAGTGGGGGTTGAGAGACAGAGGGAGGCGGGCGAGAGAGTTTGGGGGGCCAAAGAGAGAGGGAGGGGGTCCAGAGAGAGAGGTAGAGGGGCGAGAGACAGAGGGAGGGGGGCGAGAGAGTGTGGGAGGAAGTTGGTCGAGAGAGAAAGAGAGAGAGAGAGAGAGGCTTGCAAGAGTGAGAGAGGGAAGGGGCGAGATAGAGGGAGGGGGCGAGAGAGATTGGGGGCGAGAGAGAGAGGGAAGGGGCGAGAGACAGAGGGTGGTGGTGCGGGAGAGACAGTGGGGGCGAGAGTGAGAGAGGGGGGCGAGAGATAGTGGGTGGGGGTCAGAGGGAGAGGAAGATGTGTGGAAGACAGAGAATGGGGAGAGAGAGACGGATGGGCGAGAGAGAGTGGGCGGGAGGGGGCGAGAAGGAGAGAGGGTGGGGGCGAGAGAGAGGGAAGAGGCGAGTGAGAGAGGGAAGGGAGCGAGAGAGAGATAGGGAAGGGAGGAGAGAGAGAGAGGGAGGGGGCAAGAGAGAGGCAGTGCGAGAGAGAAATTAAGGGAGGCGAGACAGAGAGGCGGGTCGAGAGAGAGAGAGCGAGAGAGAGTGAGGTAGTGGGGCGAGACAGAGAGGGGGTGAGAGAGCGATGTGGACAGGCTGACAGTGAGAGAAACTGAATGTGAGAGAAAGAGGGAGGTGGCGAGACAGAGAGAGAGCGGCGCGAGAGGGAGGGGCGAAAGAGAGAGGGAGGCATCGAGAGGCAAAGGGAGTTGGTCGCATGCGACAAAGGGAGGTGCTGAGAGAGAGGGAGGACGGTGAGAGAGAGGGAAGGGGTCGAGAGGGAGAGGGCGTGAGAGGGAGAGGGCGGGGGTGAAAGAGAGGGGCAAGAGGGAGTGGAAGAGGGGTGAGAGAGAGATAGGGAGGGGAGTGAGAGAGAGGGTAGGGGCGAGAGAGAGAGAGGTTGGTGGTGCGAAAAGGACAGAGGGTGGGGCGAGAGAGAGGGAAGGGGCGAGAGAGAGGGTGGGGGCGAAAGGGAGAAGGGGGCGAGAGAGAGAGGGGGTGCAGAGAGAGGGGGAGAGGTGTGGAAGACAGAGGATGTGGAGAGAGAGAGGGAGGGACGAGAGAGAGAGAGAGAGTGGGGCAGGGTGAGAGAGAGAGAGGGAGGGAATGAGAGAGAGAGAGGGGCGACAGAGAGAGTGAAAGGCCGAGAGAGACAGGATGGCGGCGAGTGAGAGAGAGGGATTCGGCGAGACAGAGAGAGGAAAGGAGCGAGGGAGAGAGGGAAGGAGCTGGGCAAGAGAGAGAGAGGGTGGGGATCGAGAGCGAAAGAGAGGGAGGAGGCGAGAGAGAGAGGGAGGGGATGAGGGAGAGTGGGAGGGGGGCGAGAGAGCGAGGGAGGTGGAAGAAAAAGAGAGGGAGGGGGCGAGAGAGCGAGGGAGTGGGTGAGAGAGAGATGGAGAGGGCGAGAGAGAGAGGGAAAGGGGCTGGCGAGAGAGAGAGAGGGTTGGGCCGAGAGAGACAGGATGGCGGCGAGAGAGAGAGAGGGAGGGGGCGAGTGAGAGAGAGGGATTCGGCGAGACAGAGAGAGGGAAGGGGCGAGGGAGAGAGGGAGGGGGACGGGCAAGAGAGAGAGAGACGGTGGGGATCGAGAGCAAAAGAGAGGGAGGAAGTGAGAGAGAGAGGGAGGGGGTGAGGGAGAGTGGGAGGGGTGCGAGAGAACGAAGGACGTGGAAGAGTGAAAGAGGGAGGGGGTGAGAACCAGAGAGAAAGGGACGGTGTGTGAGAGAGAGGGAGCGGGCGAGAGAGTGAGAGGCAGGGGATGAGAGAGAGATGGAGGGGGCGAGATAGAGAGAGAAGGGGCGAGAGTGAGAGCGGTAGGCCGTGAGAGAGAGAGAGGCTTCGGGCGAGAGAGAGTGACGGAGGGGGGTGAGAGTGAGGGAGCGTGCGAGAGAGCGAGTGAATTCTTGTCCCTGTACAATGTGTTGCATTAAACAAATAGACCTGCGAATTCATTTTTTGTCAGGTGGATTCACCCCAAACGCACTTAATAACTTTCATAACCTATCACAGCCAGTACAAACGAAGGTGGTTGTGATTGTGGACCATCAATCATCTCAGCTTCAGGAAATCTATGCAGGAGTCCCTCAGCGTAATGACAGAGGCCTACCAATCTTCAATTGCTTCATCAATGACCTTCCCCCTGTCATAAGGTCAGATCTAGGGACGTTCACCAATGAATTCAGAGTTGCTAGTACCATTCGCAACTCCTCAGATTGTAAAGTAGCCTGTGATCAAATGCAACACGATCTGGAAATATTCCATCTCATATTAACAACTTGGAAATAACTTTTGCACTACACATATGCTGGACAATGACCATCAGCAGGAAGGGATACTTACACCACGAGGTGAGGTGAATTGGCCATGCTAAATTACCCTTAGTGTTAGGTGAAGTGGTAAATGTCTGGGTGGATTGCCCTTTGGCAGGTCAGTGTGGACTTGTTGGGCCGCAGGGCCTGTTTCCACACTGTGTTTAATCTAATCTAATATAATATAATTCAACGGCATTACTAAAACTGAATTCCCAACTGTTAACATGCTTGGGTTTACAACTGACCAGAAACGCAACTGGAATCACCACGTAAAGATACTGTCTACAAGAGCAAATCAGATACTAGGGATACTGCGGCGAGTAACTCAACTCCCGACATCCCAAAGTCTATTCACCACTGACAAGACACAAGATAGGAGTGTGATGGATACTCCCCAATTGCCTGGATCCATGCAGCTCCAAAAACACTCAAGATGGTTGACACTATCCAACAGAAAGCAAACCAGTTGATTGGCGCCACATCTGCAAGCATTCAATCTCTTCACCACTGGCGCTCAGTAATAGTTACTATCTACAAGATGTATTGCCGAAAATCACTAAAGATCCTTCGAATGCACCTCCAAAAACGACGACCACTTCTATCTCGAAGGGCAAGGGCAGCACGTTCGTGAGGACAACACTACTTGTAAATTCCCTCCAAGGAATTCACCACCTTGGATTGGAAATATGTCGCCGTTTCTTCACAGTGGTTGTGACAAAATCCTGGAATTTTCTAGCGACCGGTTTTGTGAGTCAATCGACAGCAAGTAGACTTTAGTGATTCAAGATGACAGATCAACTTCTCAAGATTAAATACATAGGGCGATCAATGCTGGCCAGACAGCGACGCCCAGGTCCTGCAAATAAATAATAAATAATGCATTGACCATTGCCACGTGAGATTGCCGACGTCTCATGAAGTTTTGACAAAGTTTTGATTGTCAAATTATTCTTCTCAGTATTCCTTAATGATTGGAGAACGTCATTCAGAATCATCAGTTTGGAGCCTGTGCTTCTTTCACTGCTTATGCAATTTGGACTTAAACATTATTTCTGGATATTTACATTGACTCAAAGAGCCATAGGCCAGTCTTCGCGCTCTCTCCCTTTCCGCCGATTACAGGCATCAATTAGAAGACTACGAGACATATTCCACTCGAAAATGGGTGTTGGGTAATAGGCTCGTCATATAGCTTTGGTGGAAGGGCGATTTAATGCTTTCTCTGACAACTACAAATACCTGTTAGTAATATGGGCTCAAGTGGAAGTTCGTGGACAGATTATGGATTGTGGCAGACGAAGTGGGTCTGGGTTTTCAATCTCAACTGAGAATATTAAATTTGAAGAAGACTACTTACATTTGGCGCCAAAATGGTCTATGGGCACTTCAGCGTTCCAACATTCGTCTTTGTAATTCTGTCAGCGACGCCAATTTTTCGGTTCATAAGAATAAGGAAAGAGCAGGTGATCTTTTCAGATATGCGGCTTTATTTCTTGTGATAAATCAATTACAGGCCTAAAAGTTTAGACCCTTTCAGCAATAGCTTTAATTATGCTCTTCATGTATATTTTACGTGATCCTCGCCAAAGCTGCATAAAAACGGTCAGTGCATTTTGTTAGTCAACTTAATCGCAAGCACTTCTTCACATTGTATCTCTAAGGTCTAGGTAGCAGTCTGCTTGTCACGTATGTTTCTCAGTCGGCTTTAAACAGATTATCAACCGCACTTGCAAGTCACTATTTGTAATAGCATTTGCAAAAGTGACGCTTGTTATGCTGTAGCTTAATCACATAAATTTCAAAATATCCACAGATGGGATGAAGCAAAAGTTATGCTTTCCTTTGTTGGAGGACGCTTCTCTAGATTTTCAGAGAGGTTCTTTATACCCGTGTAATTGCAATGAAATTGTTGATGCCATAAATTAACTTCGGTGTGTTAAATAAACCGTTTGGTCATTACACCGTAACTTTTCTGTGTAGATGAGTTAGACCAGAGTGTCAGCTTCATTTCTGCATAATTATGAATCTATGACTGAACTCCAACTGAGTGAACAAAGAAGGGACTCTGGACTAGATAAGTTAACATTGCCTTTTTAATAAACATACCACTGACTTTGACCATAGATTTCTTTTGTTGTTTCAGATTTTCAGCACAAGCCGTTCTGTGCTTCATATATTCTCTTTACTAATTTGCATCTCCCCTTCTCTCATAACACCCTCTGTATTCGGTCCCGACATGTCTTTGTTTGTCTATAATTGCCTGTCCCTCCCTTTCAGTAATGTATAGGTGTCAATGACCTCCACACTGAGAGAGAGGAGGGGAATGAAGGGAAAAGCCTTCACACAATGCCCTCCAATCCCTCACACCCTGAGCTGGAACTGGGGCCAGGAAATGTGGGCGGTGTAGATCCCGAGGAATTTCTCACTCTGGAGAAATGACGCTGAATAAAAACTAAACCTGCAATAAAGTTGAGCAGAATCCACCCTGCAACATCGACAATCATTGGAAACTATGACATTGAGCAAGTTCTCTCACATATTGCTCTTAACATCTGAAGATGTAACGAAGTAGTGTTGTAACTGTCTCTACCAGAAGACTGTGACACTCACTATGAAACATATGGTCCAACTGCGTTTCAACTGATCTACATACTGTTGCACTGGGAACGGATTATGAACCCAACCGCATTCATTTCTCCGACAAACCACCTATGAGACTAATTCCACACTGTTCTCCAAACAACAGCCTTTGAAACTATCCCAACTCTTTTGTCCAAAAATGCATTATGAGGCCATCATCACTTTGATCCCCCTGTGAACCTATCCCCACTCTCCTTTCCTCATAACGACCTGTGAACCCATCATCAAACTGTTCACTTAGCATTGGCCATTGAATCCATGTCTGCTTTCATCCTCCAGCAACACCCTGCGACCCCATCATTACACAACGTCCAGAAAAACCTCCGGTGAATGCTTGTAGATTATGTTCTCCTGTCAATGATCTGTGAACATGTATACACATTGTTCCCGTAGCAATGGACTGGAAACCCATCCCCACTCTATTCCCATAGCAACAGCCTATGATTCTATCATCAGCCAGTCCAAGCAACGGCCTGTAAAACCATCCCCATTCTCTTTACTTAGTAACGGCCGAAAGTGTCGTTCTTACTCTGTTCAACTAGCAACAATCTGTGTCCCTAGTAATGGCATGTCAACTGATCGCCACTCAATTCTCCTAGGAACGGTATGTGATCCCATCCTCACTCTTTTCTGAGCAACAGATTATGGACCCATTCACAATTCGTTAACCTCGAAAGTGCCTGTGACCCCATGCCAATTCTGTTCTCCTGACAACAGCTTGTGAATTCATGCCACACTGCTCGCCTTAGACCACACTCTGAAAACCATACCTGCTGCTTCCCGAGGAATGGTCTGTGCACCCGTCCACACTCTGTTACCTGAGCAACAGCCTGTGAAACCATTCCCACTCTGTTGCCCGATTGATAGCCTGTGAAACAATCCCCAATTTGGTCCCGTAGCAAAGACCTGTGACGCCAAGCCCCTGGTATCCCCTCAGAACTGCATGCGGGGCATTAGAGCAAATACCTTACAGACTTATGAACAGAATGATCGCCCAATAAAATCCTATAAATCTAATCTGTAGCCTAAGTAGTGGAGTGAGATGTCCACTGTCCTCACTCTGTTCACGTGGCGAAAGTCTGTGAATCCATCCCCATTTTATTCTCCTAGCAGCTTCCTGTGACTACATCCCCACTGTTTTATCGAAACGTTGTCCTGTAAAGCCATGCACACATCTATTCTCCGAGCAATGGCGTGTGGACTAATCCCCACTTTCTTCACCGAGCAATGGTCTGCGAAACCATCTCCGAGCAACGATCCTTGAACACATAACACTTTTATATTCCCAACAAAGTCGATTGAACCCATCCTCACTCTGCACTCCTAGAAAAAGCCTCTGGTCGCATTCCTCCTTGTTCCCAAGCAAATATCTGTGACAACATGGTCACTCTGTTATCCCAGCAATAGCCTGTGAGATAATCCCTTCCCTGATCTCCTAACAACAGATTGTGAATACCTCACCTAGAGACTGTCTGAGAAACCATCAACACGCGGAATGTCCCAGCCACGGCCTGTAAGCACACCACCATTCGGTTCTCCTAGCAATTCCTGTGAATCCAAACTCGGTGGCATCGCTTGGGTACCGTCTGCCAAACCATCATTCTCAGAAAATCCGGCAAACCCTTGTCACAGTCTGCTATTCCATCCACACTCTGGTGTCCCTTTGTCCCAACGACGGCCTGTGAAACCATCTCCAGTCTGTTTGCATCACAGTGGACTGATTACCCATCCGCACCCAATTCTTTCAGCAACGTCCTGTCAATCCATTCTCAGTCTGTTCTCGTAACAACAGCCTGGAATGCATATTCGCTCTGAATCCCAAGTAACAGCCTGTGACTTCATCCCAACTCTGGTTCCCGAGCGACATCCTGTGAACCCAACCCCACTCAGTTTCCCTCACAGTGGTTTGAACCCATCCCCACACTGTTCTCCTTGGAAAAGTTTGTGAATTCAACTCCACTCTGTCCTCTGAACAAAGTCCTGTGAACGCATTTTCATTCTGTTCTCCGAGTAAAGGCCTTTGTATCTCTTCCCACACTGTTCTCAAAGAAGCGGCCCGAGATCCCTTCCCACGTTTGTTCCCCTAGCAACGGTCTATGACTACATCCCCACTCTGTACTCCTATCGACACTCAGCGTCACCATAGCCATTTTTTCCCCTAAATCCAACATTGAAAACCACCCCAGTCTGTTCCCGTAGCATAAGCCTGTGAACACATTATTCGGAAGTTGTCCTAGGAAAGATCTTTGAACTCCTACCCAGATTCATCTTTTTGCAACGGCCTACAAACCCAAGCTGTCCTCCTAGCAACAGTTTGTGGACTCAAACCCCTTCTCCTCACTCGCAACAAATTGTGAAACCATTTCCAGTCTGTTCCCATGACAATGGACTGTGACCCTGTTTGCACTCTCTTCTCAGAACTACAGTCTGTGAATCTATCCTCAGTCTATTTCTGAACAATGTAATTTGAACACTTCCCTAATCTGCTGTCCAAGTATCGGCATGTGAACCCGTCCCAACTCTGTTCTTCCAGTAATAGTCTTTGAACGCATTCACATTCTAAATTCCCAACAATGGCCTATGAAACATTCCCCATCTGATCAATAGTCTATAAACCTACAACATCTCTGGTCTCCTAGCAACGGATTGTTAACCATTTCAACTCTGTTCTCCTAGCAATGGACTGTCAGCCTATTCCCAAGACCTTCTCCTGACAACACTAAAAAGCACACAACACCAGGTTATAGTCCAACAGTTTTAATTGGTAGCACACAAGCTTTCAGAGTGACGCTCCTTCATCAGGTGGTAGACACTACCACCTGATGAAGGAGCGTCACTCCGAAAGTTAGTGCGATTCCAATTAAACCTGTTGGAGTATAACCTGGTGTTGTGTGATTTTTAACTTTGTACACCCCAGTCCACCACCGGCATCTCCCAATCAAAACCTTGACAATGATCTGTGAAAATATCGACAGCATGTTCTCCAAACCACCACCTTCACAACTATCGTCATTCTGTTCTCCTCGCAACAGCCTGTGAGTTTATCGCTTCACTCTCTCACAAGGTGTACAGAATGAGGATGGGGTCTCAGGCCGTCTTTAGGGGAGCAATGTGGGAATGCGTTAACAGCCCGTGAATTGGGAAACAGGTTGAAGATGGTTTCACAGGCTGTTGCTCGGAGAGCAGCTTGGTGATGGGTTCTGGCTGCTGTGAGGAAAACAAAGTGGGAATGGTTTCACAGGCGGGTGCCAGCGAAACAGAGTGGTGAAGAGTTCACAGGCTCTTACTCCGGGATCAGAGCGGGGGTGCGTTCGCAGGCCATTGCTGGGAAGCAGAGTGGAGACTAATCACAGGTGGTTGCTCTGAGAATAGAGTGCGGAAGTGTCAACAATCCATTGCTACGGGAACAGAATGGGCTTGGTTTCATAGGACATTGTTAGGAGAACAGAGATTGGATGGTATGACAGATTGCTGCTGCGTGATCTCATTAGCGATGCGTTCACAGGCTGTTTTGGGTGAATAGAATGGGAATGTATTCAAAGGGCTTTGCCGGTGCGTCCTGCTAATGATTGTTTGTCACGTTGTTCCGAGAGGTAACCAACTGATTGAGTTCACAGCCTGTTTCTGGGAGAACAGACTCGATTTGCATTGAAATGTCTTTGCCAGCGGTGACAAACGGGTTTGTATTTACAGGCTGTTGCTGGGAGAACAGAGTGGGGATGTGTTTACAGGCCATTGTTGGGAGTTCCGGGTTGTGATGGTTTCCCAGGCATTTCCCGGGAGATATTAATGGTGCTGCGCTCACGTCTGTTGCTAGATGAGCAGGGCAGAAATTGTCTCAGAGGCCGTTGCTAGGAGAATAGGGTGGATCGGTTTACAGGTCCTTACTAAGACGTCCCGCTACTGATGGGTTTCCAGTCGGTCCTGGTGAGATACGTGCGGGTTTGTGCTCACACACCATTGCTACTGGAATATACTGGGGGACGTTTCACAATCGTTTGACAGAAAAAAAACACAGAGTGGGCATGAACCCACCCCAGTTCTTTAGCCTAGAAACTCTCTTGACCTGTAAAATCATTCCCAGTCTTTTCCCAAAGCAATATAGTATGCAAACGCCCACACTCTTTTCTCTTAGCAACAACCTATGAATATATCCCCACTCTCTTCTCCGAGCAACTTCCTGTGAAAACGTCCCCGGTCTGTTCTCCCAAGAACAGCCTATGAAGCCATCCTCATTTTAATCGTGAACCCACCCTGTTCACTTTACAAATTACCATGATTCGGTTACCATTCTTTTTCCTGAGCCATGGCCAATGAAGTCATTCCCATTCTTTTACCTTTGCAACAGCCTGTGAAACCATCTTCACTCTTGTCCCCACGCAACAACCTTGGAAACCAACCCCATTCTGTTCTCCGAGAAACTACTTGTGACCCCGCCCCCGTCTGTTAACCTCGCAACGATCTGTTAACCCTACTCCACACTCTTCTTAGAATTCTGGCCTGTGAACCTATCCCCAGTCTGTTTCTCTAGCAGTAGCCTGTGACCACATCCCCACAATATTTCCCGTGCATGGTCTATGAATTCATTCCCACTCTAGTCTTCTAGCAAAGGCCTGTTAGCCAAATCCCACTCTGTTTTCCAAGCAACTGCCTGTGAACCTATCCCCATTCTGTTGTCTGAGCAACAATCTTTGAACACCCCGGCAATGATATCGCCCAGGAACTGCCTGCGAATCGCATCAGTCGCTGGATGTCTCCCCAACAAGCCCTAAGCCAATCCCCACTCATTTCTTCCCGCATAAGTGTGTGAACCCAAAGAATATTTGGTTACCCAGCAACAGCCTGTGAACCCAACAAAGTACTGTTTGTCAAACAACGTCTTGTGTACCCATTCCAGCCTTTGTTCCTCGAGCAATGATCTCTGAAGCTATCCTTACCCTGCTTGCTGAGGAACAGCCTGTGACCCCTATCCCCACACTGTTCGCCTGGAAACATCCTCAGACCCCATTCGTACAAGGTTCATCGAATAACAGTCTCTGACCCTATCGCCCCTCATTTCTCCAATAACGGCATGTACACTTCTCCTCACACTGTTCCTCTATCAACCAGCTGTGAAACCATTCACACGCTGCTCTCCGAGTTATTGCCTCTGAACTCAACCCCACTCTCTTCTGAAAGCAAGTCTGTGACCACATCCCCTCTCCGTTCCTCCAGCAACAGCCTGTGAACCCATCTCCACTCTGTTCCTGAGCTACTTGTAAGTCCATCATCTTATTTTTCTTCTACCAATAGTGTGCACACCGCTTGGCACTTTGTTCTACCATCAAGAGTCTGTCACTACATCCCCATTCTATGCCCCTAACAATGGGTTATCAAACGCATCACAACTCCTTTTTTTTCACACCATCGACCATTTAACGTGTCTCAACTCAGTTCTCTTGCAATGGGTTGTGAGAACATCTCGCTGTTGTTCCCCTAGCAATGGCCTATAACGCCATTCCCACTATATCCTCCTAGCAACCGCTTGTTAGCCCATTTAATCAGAGTTCTTCTGTCAACAGCCTGCAAACACATGCTCCCTCTGTTTCTTCAGCAATGGTCTCTGACCCCATCTTCACACTGTTCCCCAGCAATGGCCAGTGACCTCATCCCCACCCTGTTCTCCAAGCAATGGATTGAGAACCTATCCCCCCTCTGTTTCCCTAGAAACCGTCTGTGACCTTAACCCCATTTTGTTTCTCTCTCAACGGCCAGTGACCCCATCCCCATCTTAACTCCAAGCAATTGTCTGTTACCCTAACCTCGCCGTGTTGTCCTCGCAACAGCGTGTGAACTCATCCCTGCTCTGATCCTCCAACCACTCTCTGTGACCCCAGTTCCAAACATTACGTCCCTATCAACGGCCTGTGTCTCTATCCCCGCACTCTTCCCCTAGCAATCTCCTGTGAACCCATCACCACGGAAGGAAACACCCGCATGAGCTAACCCGAACACAGTGAGATTGGAAGGTACAAAAGTGCTAAAGGGAAAGACATTCAAGGAGAACGGAGTAGGATGTGTAACACCAGATGTAAAAGTAAGGACAGTATGACTTAAACCCTACTCGTGAGCTCTAGTCCAGTCACCTCCCCTGTCCTGAGCATCAAGACTTGGGGTTGAATCTTTCTAGCTCAGCTTCTTCAACACAAAGAAAAGCAACTGTATCGGTCACTCTGCTGCTCAGCACTTTTTCATGAACATTTTTATAGTTTATAAACTGAAGTAATCGATACAATTAGTGGGATGGTGCCTTTTCTCACTGGCCCATGAGTTGCGAAAAACATTGAAATTTGTTCCTGTATCACCACCGTGGGATACTGTTGGACAAACGAGCGCTTTCCTAAGTTTGGTACTATAGCGACACACTGCTTCATTGCTGAAACATGGAACTAAAATGAGAAAATCCCGGATGGATTGATTACTGAATGAATTTGATTGTTCGGTGAATTTGGGTAATGGGATATTTCAGCACATTCTTCAGTTGATGTCTGAACCTAGTCTGGGTCATGGCATAAATCGCGGTATTTGTGCAGCAACTGAGGAGCTGCAGCATGTAAGCCAACTCCTGCAAACATTTATGGAGAAACACAGCCCGATACCCAGTAAGATACATCCGTCTCCATATCAAATACACCATTAGCAGTGACCATAACAGAACGATATTGGCCGAAATGAAAAACAGTAAAATTATGGATACTTTTCGATTTTTCATTTCTGTGTCAGACTGCAAGTCTGCATTGGTGTGAGCCCGGAGTCTCCTGCGGACTCTGCTGGTCACTAAAATGTATCTGACAGTGAAAACATTGAACAGCAGGATCAGGAGAAATGGAAGAGCCGGCGTTAGAATGTGATTGAAGAACTCAATTGTGGCCCAGACACGGGAGTAACGAACAGAGACTGTTTCAAAACAAAACCAGGGATCATTCCACAGCCGATACCGAGGTGTGAACATAAAATACCAGAAAATGTTCTTTAAACAGCTCAGCACAGTCACTGCTCCCAGAACCACAGCCGCCGTTTTCTCATTGCAATATTTACTTTTCAGGTTCTGGCAACAAATGGCCACAAATCGATCAAAGGTGAAAGTGACGGTGAACCAGACAGAGCAGTCAGTGGCTGCATAAAGCAGGATGGCGTGGATATTGCATATGGGCATGGAGTCCCTCAGGAAATAAAACTGTTCGTGAAACACAATGGGAATGTGTCTCAGTATCAGGTCGAGAAAAATGACCAGGAGATCAGCCAGTGCAATGGCCTCCAGATAACGTCTGACGCATGGAGACAATCCACAATCTTTATAAAGCAGAACGTAAATCGTCACTACGTTAACTGTATGGAAGGAAACCAAACACATTATGCATAAGTGTAGAGGCAAAGTGAACAGTTCAATTATGGGAGAGTGAGATTTTCAAATGTCACTGTAGTCAGAAATTTATTAAAATAATTGGAATAACAAATGGGAAGTTCTCAATTACTGACAAACATGTGTAATAGGTTACAAGAATCACCCCTCCCCAAACACATGGAAACAAAATCCATTACAACAGATGGTTTCTCGAAAATTCACACATGCTTGATCATTCAAGAGAAAACACAGGTCATAACATTCCAGTTCATAATATGGACAGTGAAAACGTTGTAGTCCTGAAGGATTCTCTCTCAGTTCATGGCAGAAAAATGGAGATCGGAAATGTCTGTATTTTACTCTAAGTTGTGATTGATCTGCTGTCATGAAGACATATAAACGCCTGGAACACCTATTCATCCCTTTAACTCTCAGTGAATTTCGGACCAGTGTCTTCTTCTGTCTGGAACGGGAGCTCTTCCCTTGGGATCTTATCTTTTGTTCAATTCACTGGAGTTCAGCCATTCAAAAATAATGTCAGCGACAGAATTTTCCGGGAAATGCCTAGTGCAGAATGTTCTGGAGAATGTCTGTTGCAGAATATTGCGGGGAATGTTCGGTATTGTATGTTCTGGGAAATGTCAGCCTGGCAGTGTCCCGGACAATGTTGGGTATGGAAAGTCCTGGAGAATTCGGGGAGTTCTTGGGAATGTTGGAATACACAATATGCCGGGCAATGTTCAGTGCAGAATATTCGATAGAATAACAGTTGCAGAAAATTCCGGAGACATCAGTTACAGATTGTTCCGGGGAATGTCTGGTCTGGAATGTTTCAGGCCATGTCGATTACAGAACGTTCAGGGAAGGTCAGGTGCAAAATATATCGCCGAATGTCCAGTACAAGATGCTGGAGAGAATGTCAGATTTGCAATATTACGGTAAATGGTAGGCATAGATCATTTCTGGAATGTCAGGTATGAAACCTCTGGGGGAGTATCGGGTATGGAACGTTCTGTGGTATGTTGGGTATTGATTGTTCAAGGAAACGGTGGAAGAGAAAGTGAGGTCTGCAGTTGCTGGAGATCAGAGCTGAAAATGTGTTGCTGGAAAAGAGCAGCAGGTCAGGCAGCATCCAAGGAACAGGAGATTCGACGTTTCGGGAATAAGCCCCAAGGAAACGGTGGGTATGGAACATTCGGTGGAATGTAGGATATGGAATGTTCTAGCGAATGTAGATTACACAAACCTCACTGAAATGTCAGGGAGAGAATATTCCTGGGATTGTCGGAACTGGAATGTTCCAGAGAATGTCGAAGATAGAAAGTTCCCAGCAAGTTCAGGTACAAGATATATCGCTGAATGTCTGGTACAAAATGTTACAGGGAATGTCGGATTTGCAAAGTTACGGCAAATGTCGGGTATAGATCATTCCAGGAATGTCGGGCATGAAACTTTCCGGGGAATGACGGGTATGGAACGTTCTGGGAAACGTCAGGTATGAAAATTTCCAGAAATGTTGGGAATGGAACGTTCTCTGGAATGTCTCGTATGGAATGTTCCATAGAATGTCGGGTATGGAATATTTTGTGTAACGTCAGGGATTGAACGCTCTGTGCATTGTCAGCTATGGAAATTCCGGGCAAAATTAGGTTACACAATGTTCAGTGCAATGTTGCATATAGAATGTTCCAGTGAATGTCGGGTCTGGAATGTGACAGAGAATAGGAGGTCTGGAATACTCCTTGGAATGTCAGGTATAGAATATTCCGTAGAATATCGGGTATGGAAGGCCATAGGGAATATCAGGCATGGAACTTACAATGGAATGGCGTGGACAGAATGTTTAAGATATTCTCGAGGATAGAATATTCCCTAAATGTCGGGTATAGAATGTTCCAGAGAATGTCGGACACAGACTTTTCTGGAGAATGCCGGTTACGGAAAATTCTGGGGACTTTCAGGTGAAGAATATCCGTGTATGGAATGTTCTGGGGAATTTCAGGTATAGGAAATTGCAGAGAATTTTGGGTTTAGAAAGCTCCTTAAAATGTAATTTACAGAATATTCCAAGGAATACCAAGTACTGAATGCTCTGAAGAATATCGTGTTTGGAATGTTCCACTGAATTTTAGGTGTGAAACATTCCAGCAAATGTCGGCTACACAAAGTTCAGTGAAATATCGGTGGGGGAATGTTCCCACGAAAGTCGTGTCTGGAATGTTCTGTTGAATGTCTGCCACAGAATATTCCAGGAATGGTCGGTTACAGAATGTTCCAGGTAATATCGGGTACAATATATTCCATGGAATGTCGGGGATGGAAAGTTGTGGGCAATGTCGGTTCAGAATGTTCCAATGAATGTTAGATGCAGATCGTTCCTTGAAATGCAGGCATGCACCTTTTGGGGGAATGTTGGGAGTGAAATGTTGCAGAGAACTTTCGGTATGGAATGTTCCAGAGAATGTCCACCAAGGAAATTTCACTGGAAATTCCAGTTTGGAACGTTCTAGAGTATGTTGTGTCTGGAATGGTTCAGCGAAAGTCGGGATGGAATGTTCTGGTGGATGTCAGCTGCGAAACATTTCAGGGAATGCCAGTTATACAATTTTCCATGGAATGTTGTGTATAGAATGCTCTGGGGAATAATGGGTATAGAATGTTAAACTCAATGTCAGGTATGGAACGTTTAGGGAATGTCAGGTACAGAATGTTCCGGAGGTTTTCAGATGTGTAATGCTCCCTAAATATCGGACTTAGAATGTTCCAGAGAATATCGGGTTTAGAATGTTCCAGACAATGTCGGGTACAGCCATTCCGGGAAAAGTCAGATATTGACCATTCGGAGGAATTTCGGGTATTGAATGTTCCAGAGAATGTCAGGTATAGAATGTTCTGGGGAATATTCTGGGGAATAGAATTGTCCAGAGAATTTGTGTATAGAATTTCCTTAGAAGGTCGGGAATGGTATGGTCCAGAGAATGCCAGGTATAGAATGTTCTGGGGAAGGCCTTCTTTGGAATATTCCGGAAAATGTCGAGAATGAAGCGTTCCAGGAAAGATCAGGTATAGAATATTCTAGGGAATGTCTGGTATGGAACGTTTTGTGGAATGTCAGGTACAGAATGTTCTGGGGAATGTCGTGTATGCAACGTCCTGGGGAATGTCAGGTATGGAACGTTTCAAGAAATGTCATTTAAACAATGTTCTGTGGAATGTCGCGTACAAAAATGTTCTGGGAATATTGAATCTGGAATATTACACCGAATTTCACGTAGGGATCTTTCAGGGGAATGTTTCTGAGAATGTCATGTGTGGAATGTTCCCTAAATTCCGTGTCTAGAAATTTCCAGAAATTGTCGGTATAGAAGGATCTGTAGAATGTTGGGTGTGGAATATTTTAGGGAAAGTTGGGTATGGAATGTGCTGGGGAAATTCAGGAATAGCATTTTCCAGAGAAGGTCGGGACTAGAATGTACCGGGCAACATCGGGCATCGATTTTTTTTTCAGAAAATTTTAATGCAGAATGTTCCTCAGAATGCCCGGCATGGAATGTTCCAGGGAATGTCTGGTATGGAAAATCGTGGAGAATGTTGTGTATGAAATATTCAGGAGAAATTTGAGGATAATATATTACAGGTAATGTCGGATGTGGAACGTTCCAATGAATGCCGGATACATTGCAGGGAATTCAACAGAGAATATTCTTTATGGAATGTTTCAGGGAATATCGGGTATTGAACGTTCTGGCGCACATCTGGTACGGAATGTTTTAGAGACATTAAGACCCACTGATAGAGGCCCTTTTGTCCATCTAGTTTCCCGGGTCCGAGTCACCAACCTAACGCTGTTCCAAACATCATCCAGGTTCAGGAGGATGCCCCAGGAAGAGGAGCAGAGACAGTTTCATTTGAAGTGCAGGGACATACCATTATCTTGTATCTCAAAAAAATATTCAATGCCCCTGTCTCAACTGCTGTCTTGGCAGGAAAGTTCGAAGCACTCACAGTCCTCCGAGAAAATAAAATATATCTCCCCTTCCCTTTAATAAATCAAAATATCTGTCGAACCCGAGCAGTCGCTGCTCCACTTTATATGCATTCGTTTTTGATTAGATACACTCACAGATCCTTTTTGCCAACCACAGGTAGTTCATCTTCTCAGTGATGCTCCTTTTGATGAGAACGTTTTTTATCCGAGTGCAGTGAAATATTCGGTTAAAAGTCTGCTCACGTCTCCAAGACCATGAGATACAGAAGCATAATCCAGCCATTCAATCCATCGAGACTGTTCAGCAATTTGCTTAGTGCTTGTATAGATTTAAACCCCAATCTCCTGCCGTCTGACCTTTTATCAACTGATCTTTCACAAAACGCTATGGACAAGATGCAAGTCAAACGCTACAGTTTTAATTCTTTCTCTTATTCATCCATCTGCCTGGGCATCCCTGTGAGTCATATTGCCAGTTTCTCCAGATCCATCGCATCGGTTTGGATGATCCTGATTTACAGTGGATTACCTGCATCATGATCTTTTCGTCAGCTGATAAATTCCACGCTCCCTGCATACCCCCTCACCTCACAACCCACCCCAAACTCTGATGGGCTTTCAGCCTTCAGCTGTAACGGATCCATTTCCTGCACTTGTGGTCTCTCTGCTTCCTCTCCTTCCGAGACGAAGTCATCCACTAATGCTAAAGTACACACAGTACTTTCCAATTGTTACGAAATGGTGGCAAGTCATTTTGCTAATTAAACCAAACACTTAGAAACGTTCACCTCGTCTTGCAATCAGTTAAAGTATGGCTGACAGAGAACTACTAAAATTTCGCTATTTAAAACAACATCAATATTTTTATTTAACTCTAAACTGAACATTAAGCCACAACAATGTGCAACTCTAAGCCTCCTTTCTCTTAAAGATTGGTTATCTACCTCCCGCTCTGTAACAATATACCGATCCAATAAAATCCCAATTACACTTAGAGCAACACAATTTCAAATCAAACAGCGACTGTCATCTCTGGTGTCAATATTCCTGTTTGTAGATCTTCTGAGATTGTCTTTGGTCTTCTGCTACAAAAATGTTCAATATGAAAAGGTATCATTAATAGAGAGTTTTGTGTAGACAGTCTTTCAATGACGTTTAATGCTCTTTCTTGCTAACTTTCCAACATGCTTACTTATTTCCTACGCCAAAACATAACATCATCTCACTAGTTCGATGTTGTCAAAACAGTAAAATTGGAATTAGTATCAGTTTTAGTATCTCCAGCCATATTTTAAGTTGGCCCAGTAAATTTGAACTGTTGTAATTACAATTGACGTATTTAGTTTACAGCCAAATGTTCCATTTTTCAATTTTATAGCGCATTCTTTGACTTGACAGGTGCTGCCAGTTTTCAGCTTTCGTTCTCTCTTAAAGGTATAGTACATACCTTCAACTTCATAGCACCTCCTCCTTTCAGAGAAAAAAAAAGATGAACATGATAATGAAAAGATGGCATTGTTTTATTTTATTTCTTAACCATAATACGATGAAATACACGGGACATTAGTCGAAGTCGAAATTAATGTCCGCGTGCTTGTGCGCGCATATACACACACACACACACTCACTCTCACGTTCTCGTGGAATCTGGTGGTGTTGGTTTGTTCTTATCCAATCTACCCGTTCAATCTCAGAGACCACAGCAACATTCTAGTGACCCATAATATGCGCTATTTGTAAATTAAAGTTCTGTAACGCAACACCCCTACAACATAGTCGAATATTGTTGTTTTACATCTTTCCAACAAGGTTATATAAGTGTGATTCATGTGCACGAACGTCTCCAACACACTGTACGTGACATAAAATTTACAATGTTGTGAGGCGAGTACAAACTCAACGATTGCTTTTCGAGAATAGAGTACTTTCTGTGGTGGGAATTGTGGGATATAAGTGAAGTAGTGTTACTTCTGCAAGTATAATTGCTTATGCAAGGTGAATGAACTAACCTACACCAGTGTATAATTGTTTCAGCAAAGAGCTGAGTTAGCTAAACGGTGCAGAAAAGAATGAAGACTATGAAAATATATACATAGTTTGTTCTGAGTTACCTAAAATGTGCATGCAAGAATGGAACGTGCTTGCAAACAATGGAAGATATCACACACAAATAGATAAGTTGACATCAAAATATTCCAAGCTCAGAAAATTTCCCTCATGCCAACACTGAGGAGAGCCAAGTCACTTATAGGGGGGAGGGTCGCCCGGCTTGGAGTAGGGGAGACGTAAACAAGGGCGGAGCGCGTCTGGGCAGGGGCAGAGCAGAATAAGGAATATGGATAGGTTTGAAGGCCAATGAGGTAAACGGGGACATACCGAGAATTGACCTGTATAAATTGTGGAGTAATTTCTGGATTGGGGTGACTACTTGCTAGCCACCACTTCTTGCAAGAACATTTCAATAAAATTCGCTGCTTCAGAATTTGACTCGGACTGAAATTTATTACATTGTGAGCTCCGTTTCACACAGGTATTGAGTTCTCTTTGAAACTTAACCAGCTGGCAGTTCAATTCCATCAGCATCTTGGTGTAACACAAGAGCTCCCACTCCTATGTCAAAAGCATCGATTGCAACGTTCACGAGGTTCAAAATCTTTGGTGCATGTTAAACAGGTGCTTTGCTTAATACAGCTTTTCAAGTGTCAAGTGGCACCTGACATTGAGTGGTTCACGGAAAGTTTGTGTTCTTCTTCAGCAAAGCTGTTAAAGTGCCATGACGCTGCTGATGTTTGAAACAAACTTCCAGTAGAATCTCCGCAGTCCCAAATATTTAACCACCTCTTTCTTCGACGTTGTTCGTGGAAGTTCATCGTCTTTTCATTCCTTGGGTTCAACCTTCCATAGCCAATGTTATGTCCGAAGAATGCCAATTCTGCCTTTGTGAATTCAGTTTTCGTTCAATTTATTTTCAGATTTGCTACTCTTTATCACTCAAGCAACGCTGTCAACTGTACCACCTGATCTTTCCATGACTCACTAATACTCACTACATCATCCATGTAGGCTGAACATTTAGATAACCCAGCCACAACTCTATTAATGAGTCTTTGCAGAGAGGCTGGGGCGTTCTTCATTCAGAAATGCATGAATTTGAATTGGCATAGACCATGTACGGTTACAAACACTGATTTTTTTCACTTTCGCTGATAATGTTACCTGTTACTAAACATGCATTAATCCAAATTAATGATGTAACTGTCTTGTCCAACTTCTCGATACAGTGCTCCAAACTTTGAATTGGGTATGTGTCAGATTTTGTTCCAACGTTTACCTTCCGATAGTCCACACAAAATCGTTGAGTCCTGTCAGGCTTATGGACTATCAAGATCATTGAATTCTACTGTTCTGAGTAGGTGCAATGATATCTTCATTGAGAATTTCATCAATTTCCTGATGAACCTGTTTTGTTTTGAAAGGATGGAGCCTCTTAGGGAGTTGTTCTATCGGAATAGTATTCCCTCAGTCTACATCATGCACAAAAAGCATTGCTCCTCGCCATCGTATTCCTGCATATGTCGTCATGTTGATGCAATAACCCTTACAACTGTATTCTTTACTAACCTATCCCACTCATCGAAGACATTTTTTCACGTATTATGGAGCACATAAAAGTACACAGCATTTGGATTTGATTCTTCACTCTGTGGGACAGTAGCCAACACCTGCTTCTCCATTTATTTCTCGGTATTAAAATAAAGTTTCAACATGTTCACATTAGTACCTGATACATTTATTTCTTACCAGTATCTTTGCCAGATAAGCTACCTGTCTCAACTTTTTCTCCATTTGATAGCGACCACTAAAACCTGGATTCGAAGAGATCTTCTACCGCTAGTAACAATGTTTATACTTCACCCACCCCGAACAAATATCTGATTTTTAGAACTTTTACATGCCACCTGCTTCATTCCATTTTGTGCCCACGTCAGGTGCTGGTTAGCTAGCTTTTGCCTTGTCAATTGCTCTTTAATTAATTTCAACGTCCTCTCACATCGTGTCCGAATATTCTGTCAAAGGAAGAAATCTGAGTATAATCATTTGGGGCGTCGCTGTTGGCACGCAATACAAATGGGATAAATTGTTCCAATTATTCACGTAATCTTGACAGTGCACTCTTAACGTGGTCTTCAAGGTCTGCCACTTTTCTAAATCAACCTGAGATTCAGGATGATAAGAAATTGTTTTAACGTGCTGTGTACCTAACTTATTCATGACTTCCTCTAACCATTTAGCCCTAATATTAGAACCTTGATTTGATTGAATATGTCTGTAACACAACACGTTACGAAAGCCACTAAACCCTCTCGGACAATTTTTGCTTTAGTACTCCACAATTAAATTTTCTCCAGAAATCTGATAGACATATCCATTATGTTACTCTGTGGAAAGCCTTAGGGTTTTCCTTGATCCTATTCACGAACGACATCTCATATCTCTTTCTGGCTCTTCTTCGCTCTCTTTCAGTACCTTCTGGCAAACCTGTAAGTCTCAAGTCCCCGAACTGAACGATCACATCTCATCCTAACTGTTACCTTCTTCTTCCTCTTGAAAGAGATTCAACTTCCTTAGTAAGCAACTGCTCCCGCACTCGACAACTGCCTCCCTGCCTGACACGTACATATCTATCAATGAACAGCAGTAGCTGTGCCTTGGATAAAGAATATTGCAACTGTGCCCATCCCCTGCAATTTCCTTCCCAATTCTATGCATGCTAAATCCTGCCTAATCGTGTTGCAATCACCTCAGCTACGCCTCAGCTATGCGGTAAGTTACTCAAAAACTTAGCTCTGCAGTATTTACCTATAGCTTTCCTTAACTAAAGTAAAGATAACCGAAATGTGGTCACTACCACCAAAGTGTTCAACTATCTCCAACCTAACACATGTCCGGTTTGTTACCCAGTTCCAAATCTAATGTGCCTTCGCCACTTGTTGATCTGTCTACATACTACATATATTGGACAAAAACTGACACATCAAATGTACTTGACTATAGTATTCCCAGTGAATATTTGGAAAGTTAAAGTCCACAATAACAATTACCCTGCCACTATTGCTCCTATCGAGGATCATCTTTGTTATCCTAACCTCTACATCTCTTTGTTGTAACAATTCGAATGCTTATAGAAAACTCCTAAAGGGGTGACCTCTCCTTTTGTGTTTCCAGCCTCAGCCAAGACTATCTCAGTCGATGAATCCTCAATCCTCCTTTCTAAAATTGTAATGCTATGCTTGACTAAAAATGCCACAACCCATCCCCCTTAACATTTTCTCTGTTCTTACTGAAACACATAATTCCCCGAATAGGACATAACCCTTTCTGTCGCTGTTCTTCCCTTGTCTCTGAAATGACCACCACATCGAAATCCCAAGCACCAACCCCAGGAACATTAATGCGTATGATCTCTGGAAATGAGGTTTTAAATACTTCCAGCAGAATAATATCTCCCAGAGCCTCTTAGGTCTTATCTATTTTAAGGTCCGTACCAAATTTACTTCGTCTATTTCTCGTGAACTCAATGTAAGACTGATCTGGTTCCTTTATCAGTTCTCTGAACCGATGTCTGCACATCTGGTTCCAATTCATAAGCAATCAAAATAGCCCGTGTGACCTCTTCACGATCTTTTAACCCTTGCATCTGACAGTGCTGTAAATAACTCACGAGATCTGTGTTCCAGTTCGGTCAGAACGAACATTGCCACAAGTACTTTGAGCACTTCATCTGCCGAGCCAATTTTTGAAGTCAAATAAAGAAGGCTTCGACATCTTTCTCAACAAAATATGGCAGTGCTATAACACATTACAAACTTATCTCTTCATGTCCTTTCTAGCAACCTGACTTTCCTGACGAAGTCACAACTTCTTAAGTTCAAACTCTCTCTCGATTTCTCTTCCTTCTCTCCCCGTTTACTTAGCTAATAATTTTCACTCTTATCTTTTATTTCTCTTTTTCTCCCTCGCTTTCTCATTCTATGTCTCTTCCTTTGGTTCTCTGTCTTTGTTGTTTCTTGCTTTCTCTTTCTCTCTCCCATTGTTTAACTTCTAATTCCATTTTCCTCAATTGTAATTTAAGTTCTTCTAACTCAATTACATTTGTCTGTTCCTCTGATTCCCTAAGTGTTTGAGTAACTCCCTTCCAAATTTGCCTTTATATCTTTACTTGTTTCAAACCAATTCTATCATCTTGGCTAATTATATAAGTATGGCATTTTCTTTCCAAACTTTCTTGGCAAAACCCAAACCCTCTTCAGCAATTTAGGAGCCATTACTCTCACTTGTATTTTAAACACCTCAAGAAATTAATATGAAACACATTGCCTCACCTACGTTTTATTTAAAGATCTTGGACATTAATCGGCAAGTGATTAAATCAGCTGGAACTTTTTGAATGCCAAATCTGTCCAAGTCTCAGACTGGATCTGTCTCAACCAGTCCAAATCATAAAGGTGATCCCCTAGCTGTTGTGGCAATGTGTCAAACTCTTCCAGTTATTCAAGAAAACTCAGAGGAGTTCACCTCGTCTCGTAAAGCCTGAACGTATGAGTGAGAGAGAACTCCTCAGTTCCACTATATAACAAGACATGTCCATTGTATTCATTAACTCTAAAAGTGAATATTAAGCAACGATTATTTAAAAATGTAAGCCTCCTTCCTGTTCATAACATTCACAAATTCTGCCCTGCCGTTTTGTTTTCGTTACATATATGATTCATCTTACTATTCCTCAGTTCCAACCAAACTGTTTCTGTGTAATTTGAATGACAAGGGATGTAATGTTATTATTTGTAGGTTCAGCGAGGTGTTTCCTGAAGCCTTTCCTGACGTTAAAAAAAATCGCTGACCTCTGTTTGTTCTCCTCAAGGGAAATGGTGAGATTCGCCCTGGGTCTCCCCTTACGCTGCCTTCTCCAAATCCGCATGGTAGGCATGGGCATGGAGGATCTCCGTGCCCATACCAACAATGTGTGTCTGGGGAGGACAGTAATGTTCCCTTGTCTATTTCAGGTCAACATCGAGGGCTGTCAAGGGTAGCTGTGCATTGTCTGTATTTCTTTGAGCCAGTTCTGGATTCAAATAGCTAGTTCTTCATGTATTCCATGAGATCGAACCATGTCAATCGGTCTCTCATGGGGAACTTTTCGAACGCCGTACTTAATTCCATATAGATCGCATCTACCGTTCTGCCCTCATCAATGCTTTTAGTCACCTCTTCAAAAAACACAATCAAGTTTGTGAGACAAGATTTCCCATGCACAAAGCGATTTTGACTGTCCCTAATCAGTCCTTGCCTTTCTAAATCGATGTACATCCTATCTCTCAGAATTCCCTCCAACAACTTGCACCCCAGGAAGTCAGGCTCACTGGTCTATAGTTCCCTGCCTTGTCCTTCACACCTTTCTTAAACAGTGGCACCACTTTTGCCAACCTCCAGTCTTTCAGCACTACCCCTCTGATTATTGATGAAAGCAATATCTCAGCAAGAGGCCCAACAATCCCTTCTCTAGGCTCCCACAGAGTTTTTGGGTGCATCTGATCAGGTCCTGGGGATTTATTCACCTTTATGCGTTTGAAGACATCAGCACTTCCTCCTCTGTAATATGGACATTTTACAAGATGTCATCATTTATTTCCCTACAGTCTATATCTTCCATATTCTTTCTCACAGTAAATACTGATGCAAAATATTCATTTACTGTCTCACCCATTTTCTGCGGCTCCACACAAAGGCCGCCTTGCTGATCTTTGAGGGGCCCTTTTCTCTCCCTCGATACCTTTGTGTCCATAATGTATTTTTAAAAACCCTTTGGATTCTCCTTAATTCTATTTGGTAAAGCTATCTCATATCCCCCTTTTGCCGTCCTGATTTCCCTCTTAAGTAAGCTCCTACTTCATTCTTCTTCGGATTCACTCGATCTATCCTGTCTATATCTTACATATGCTTCCTTCTTTATTTTAACCAAACCCTCAATTTATTTAGTCATCCAGCATTCGTTATACCTACCAGTCTTCCCTTTCACCATGACAAGAATATACTGTTTTTCTGGATTCTCGTTATTTGATTTCTGAAGGTTTCCCATTTTGCAACTGTCCCTTTACCTGCGAACATCTGCCGCCATTCAGTTTTCGAACGTTCTTGCCTCATACCGTCAAAACTGGCCTTTCTCCAATTTAGAACTTCAACTTTTAGATCTGGTCTATCCTTTTCCATCACTATTTTAAATCTAATAGAATTGTGTTCGTTGGCCCCAAAGTGCTCCCCCACTGACACCTCAGTCCCCTCCCCTGCTGTATTTCCCAAGAGTAGGTCACGTTTTGCACCTTCTCTTGAAGGTACATCCCCGTACTGAATCAGAAAATTGTCACATACGGTCTTAACAAATTCCTCTCCAACTAAACATCTTACACTATTGCAAACCCAGTCTATGTTTGGAAAGATAAAATCTCCTTCCATAACCACTCTATTATTCTACAGAAAGCTGAGGTTTGTTTCCTAACAAGTTTGTTTCTATATTTACCTTTGATTTTAGGAGTCTATAAAGCAATCCCAATAAGGTGATCATCACTTTTTATTTCTCAGTTACACCCAAATAAGTTCATTGGATGCATTTCCGGGAATATCCTCCCTCAGCACAGCTGTAATGCTATCCATAATAAAAAAAATGCCACTCCCCCCCACCCCCCTCTGTTGCTTCCCATTCTATCTTTCCTCTAGCATTTGTATACTGGAACATTAAGCTGCCAGTCCTGCTCATCCCTGAGGCATGTTGTTGTAATTGCTATGATATCACAGTCACATGTTCCCAAGCATGCCCTGAGTTCATCTGCCTTCCCTGTTAGGCCACTTGCGTTGAAATAAATGCAATTTAATTTATTAATCCTACAGTATCCTTGCCTGCCCCGACTGAACTGGCACCTTGCTTAAAAAAAAATCAAATATCATTATTCAAATATCTTGATCATTTGATTTCATATCTGATGGTAAATGTTCTTGAATCCCCATCACCATCCCTGGATGTGACCAATCCTATTGGTACGACAGACCCACCGGTGTTGTGACACCATATTATACAATAAGGAAAGCAGTTAACCTGGACTTCACCAATATCGATTCCAAAACCGGGAAATCTCATGGCAACAGGTCAAAGATGTTCAATAAAATCGCCTGATCATGGACATGTACTGCCTTCCACACTATCTCTCGATGATAACTCAGTTAGCTTCACTGTTGAAAACAATCAGAGGAATTAACGAGGTTGACAAGGTAACAGAACGTCTGTGTGTGTGTGTGTGTGTGCGTGTGTGTGTGTGTGTGTGTGTGTGTGTGTGTGTGTGTGCGTGACTTCAAAGAACATCACCAAGATCGTCTCCACAGGCTCACCACTGACTGAGCAGGGTGAGGAATCAAATGCAGCAGCCAGACTGTGGGAACTGATGGGGGAACACTCAAAATGGAAATATTCCCACCAAACTACTTGTCACAGTTGCATCTTACCGAACACGATATTGAAGAGGATCAGTACTGAGCATTGGCGGAGGGAAAGTCTCGACCTCATACTGAAGATACTGCCCACCGTGTTATGTGGTACTATCTCCTGTGACGTAGGACATACTTATAATGTACCAACAAATGGAAACTGGCATCCATGAGGCCGTGTGGGCTATCAGCAGCTGCTGAATCAATGGCGTTCCCTTCATCATAAAATCAAAAATGGGCTGTTGACTATGATGATGATACACCTTTAACAAGGTTATGTTGCACTTGATTTCTTCTTTAAGATGAATCATAAACACGGGGTTGTCGACATGTCTTGCTTGCATTGGTTTTTCGACAAATTCGATGGCAACTAACAGATATTGTCCCAAGCAACGTGGTCGGCATGGTGGCTCATTAGTTAGCACTACTGCCTCGCAGCGTTAGGCACAGGCATCAGAGTGCTGCAAATGTCTGTGTGGAGTTTGCACATTCTCCCCGCATATGCGTGGGCTTCCTCCTGCTGGTTTCTTCCTACAATCCAAAGATATGCAGGAAAGTTGAATTGACTATGTTAAATTGTTCATAGCGTCAGGTGCATTTGTCAGGGGTTAATACAAAATGGGGGAGTGGCTGGGTTGCAGTTCGATGGGTCGGTATGGACCTCTGGGCCTTAGGGCCTGTTTCCATGCTGTAGGAATGCTTTCAAGTTTAAATAAACGCGGGTGCAATGAAAGGGGAGTAGCCAGTTCTCCCAGCTCAGTTATGGTCTGGTTTGGTGTGATTTCGACAGTCTGGCTATTCACTGAAATCAGTAAGTCACTTTGAGGCTGCTGGTTCATGAAATAGTTAAATGGAAGGAGGTGGTCCTTGCTGCCATCTCTCTCTATCCTGTGAGATCCTGTATTTTATTATAACTTGTGTGACAAGAGGCGATTCTTTGCATTGTTGCAGGTATTTGGAACAGCATCATTAAGTTAGGATATACTGTTGGTATTTTGGTCAGGTTAGTTTACTCATTATTCTGTTATCTTTATTTTGTGTTTCTTTTTGGAATCTTATAAATAAATGCTGTCTTGTTATTACTGAATGGTTTGTCCAGTTTGATCTATCCTGCAATATTCGCGTTACACCTGCTTATAACAGCTCAAGAAGCTATGGTCTGTATTATGGTCTTGAAATTATTTGAGGGAATATGGTTTTCTCTGTAACAATACTGATGCTTCCAAAATGTTCAGCAACATTCACAGTGGCACCGATACTGAAACAGTCCATTCAGCCCATCAAGAGTTTTAAACAGGAACAGAAGCAGACCATTCAGCCATTGAGATGCTAATTATCAACGACAGCAAATCTTTCAATCTCTTATGCCATGTACACAGGAAAAGCAAGAAAGCATTCAGCCTTTCAAAGCTGTCACAAAGCAATACGAGGAGTACTAGTTACTTGGTCATAAGCAGGGATAAATTAGTCTTTTCCAGTTTAGGAGAAATTAATGCCTTCAGTGACACAGTGACCAATGCTGGGTCTTCAACTATTTGCAAATTCTATTAACCATTTAAAAAAATGGAATTCAACAATGACTAATTTTGCGGATAAAACTCCCAAAAGCAGGAAACTAAGCTCAAAGTTTGTGCGAAGATTTGTAGCTCGGGTGCTTGTTGTAGTGGTTCTGATCGTCGAACTGGAAGTTTTTGTTGCAAACGTTTCGTCCCCTGGCTAGGGGACATCATCAGTGCTGTGGAGCCTCCTGCGAAGCGCTTCTTTGATGTTTCTTCCGGCATTTATAGTGGTCTGTCCTTGCCGCTTCCGGGTGTCAGTTTCAGCTGTCCGCTGTAGTGATTAGTATATTGGGTCCAGGTCGATGTGTCTGTTGATGGAATTTGTGGATGAATGCCATGCCTCTAGGAATTCCCTGGCTGTTCCCTGTCTGGCTTGCCCTATGATAGTAGTGTTTTCCCAGTCGAATTCATGTTGCTTGTTGTCTGAGTGTGTGGCTACTAGGGATAGCTGGTCGTGTCGTTTCGTGGCTAGTTGGTGTTCATGTATGCGGATTGTTAGCTGTCTTCCTGTTTGTCCTATATAGTGTTTTGTGCAGTCCTTGCATGGTATTTTATAAACTACATTAGTTTTGCTCATGTTGGGTATTGGCTCCTTTGTTCTAGTAAGTTGTTGTCTGAGCGTGGCTGTTGGTTTGTGTGCTGTTATGAGTCCTAGGGGTCGCAGTAGTCTGGCTGACAGCCACACTACTGCGACCCCTAGGACTCATAACAGCACACAAACCAACAGCCACGCTCAGACAACAACTTACTAGAACAAAGGAGCCAATACCCAACATGAGCAAAACTAATGTAGTTTATAAAATACCATGCAAGGACTGCACAAAACACTATATAGGACAAACAGGAAGACAGCTAACAATCCGCATACATGAACACCAACTAGCCACGAAACGACACGACCAGCTATCCCTAGTAGCCACACACTCAGACAACAAGCAACATGAATTCGACTGGGAAAACACTACTATCATAGGGCAAGCCAGACAGAGAACAGCCAGGGAATTCCTAGAGGCATGGCATTCATCCATAAATTCCATCAACAGACACATCGACCTGGACCCAATATACCAATCACTACAGCGGACAGCTGAAACTGACACCCGGAAGCGGCAAGGACAGACCACTATAAATGCCGGAAGAAACATCAAAGTAGCGCTTCGCAGGAGGCTCCACAGCACTGATGATGTCCCCTAGCCAGGGGACGAAACGTTTGCAACAAAAACTTCCAGTTCGACGAACAGAACCACTACAGGAAACTAAGCTATCAAGAGGTGGTAGAAATTTTGTAACTGGATAAGCAATGGCCAAAAATTTGGCAGATGGAATACAATGTGGGTAACAGAGAACGACTTCTGAATTTTTCAGGAAGAAAAAAGTGATGAAAAATTCATATATACAAAGAGAGTACAGGACTTAGTGCTAAAGTGTATACTTGACGGTTCACTCTGACCTGTTCATACATGAAAAATGATGGCCCATCTCCCGAATGGCCTGCTCCCTGATCTTTCCAGCGGCTGAACTGCTCTCAGTACAGAATGGATATTTTGTAGTCTTTTCTTATCTGAGTACTGTGGTCAGGTGGTGGTTGTCTTGATCAGTGAATAAAGGGAATGGCTTTTATCCAAAAGGCCATCCTTCCATCCGACATCAGACCCGAAGACGGTGGGAATGGTTGACTTCTTCTGAATGACGAGGATGTGGTTGCTGTAAGGACGGACGATATTCACGAACATGATGCACTGTACATGGCCCACAGCAGTATTAATGGAGGGCGAGATGGAGGTTCCGGTCACAACAATGAGAATTAGAACATTAAGACATTGTCAGATCAGCTGAAATGGTGATTTATATCACATTCTCAATCCAACTCACAGAACCAGCCCAGACACCATAAACTCACAAGTAACGTCTGTTCTGCACGGAGCACTGTGTAGACCACATTTTGCTCGTTCCAACACGGCAGCCTGCCTGGACTGGAACATTGTAAAGATCACACCAGTACATTGATACGGACGACATATCTGTCCTGCACAGGGAGCGTTGTCGACCACAGCAGTGTATTGATCTATAAACTTGCACAAAATATCTGTCCAGCACGGGAAGCCATGCAGAACGCAGCGGTGCCTTGATCTATCAACCCAGACTATATATCTGCTCAGCACATGGAGCTGTGCAGACCACAGCTTTGCATTAAACTATTAACCAGCACTAGATATCTGTTTAACAACGGGAGCTTTGCAGAGCATGGCTTTGCATTGATCTACAAACCTGGACTAGATATCTGTCAAGCATGGGGAGCCATGCATACCACAGCAGTGCATTGATCCGTAAACTCGAACTAGATATCTGTCTAACAGCTGGAATTATGCATACCGTATCAGTGCATTAATCTATAAATCACCACTAGGTGTCTGTAAAGCACGGGAGCTCTGTGGACCAGAGCAGTGAATTTGATCTATAAAACCAGAATGGATACCTGTCTAGCACAGGGAGCTCTGCAGATCACAGCAGTATAATTGTATCCGGGCCACTCTCAGTGATGCTGTTTGGAAGAGATTAAAGTGAATTTTATTCCACTTTCTGTAACTTGTAGCGTTGTTGATGTAGTTTTCCAAATGATAGAGAGAATGGATTGTATAGTTCTGATCAAAAGAAGGAGCAGTATAAGATTGCAATGGGCATTTTCATCTTCCTCTGTCGATATCTCGGGGACAGGCTTGCAAGGAATCGTGCAAATTGCTCTGAGTCTCCAAAGTCATTTTTTGAAGCAGGAAACAACCATGAAATGTCCTAAAGATGGCGGCAGAGCCGGAATCGGAATGTGCCAGCCAGTACAGTTCTGCTACATCTGTTTTCCATCTGTTTCTCTTTTATTTCAATTCTCTGGAGCATATTTTTCAAACTTTTATATTATTTAAAGTTACTCACAGGGAATCGAGGTGGAGAGTGTCAGATCAAAGTCTGTGCGATGTTGAGTCCTCGTGTTTTGTAGAGTGTGCCCAGTGTGGTCTGGAGACTGGGCCAACAGTAGTCTGGAGACTGGTCCAAAAGAGTGGTCTGCAGACTAGGCCCAGTGCCATCTGAATACTGGGCCTTGTGTGTTCGGGAGAATATGCCCAGTGTGCTCTGGAGTCAGGGCCCGGTGCGATCTGGAGACTGGGCCCATTGCAGTCTGGTGATTGGGCTCAGTGTGATCGTGAGACAGAGCCTGGAGAATCACACGGGAGGTGAGTCGTCGAGTTTTAAAGTCTGGTGTGGTCTGGCGACTGGGCCTGATGCGGTCTCGAGAATGGGCCTAAAGCACTCAAGAGACTGGGCCCGGTGTGGTCTGGATAATGGGCCCACTGCAATGTGGAGAATGGGCTCATTGCAGTCTGATGCCTGGGCCTGGTGCAGTCTGGAAACACGGCAAGGTCACGTCTGCAGATTCAGTACAGTGTGGTCTGGAGACTAGGCCAGGTCCGTTCGAGATACTGGGCCGTCAGCAATCTGGAGACTGGGTCGGTGTGTTGTGTAGAATGGGCGCAGTGCTGTCTGTAAAATTGCCCCAGTGTGTTCGGGGGACAGGGCTAAGAGGCTCAAATTGGAGGTGAATCCTCGGGATTTGAAGACTGGTGTGGTCTGGAGATTTGGAAAGGTGCAGTCTGAAGAGTCGGCCAAGTGTGTTGTGGAAACTGTGCCCAGTGCGGACTGCAGCATTGCCCTGATATCGTCGGCACCCTCAGTGCTGGTTCAGATTGGTATGAAAAGACTGTAAATCGGATCCATTCTTTCCTTATCATACTTCTTCATAACTTTTATTTTCTTCTATTTTGTTCCAAATACTTAGTAATCTGTCTCTTGTTCCTAAGGTGGCAGCAAAAGTGAGTACATTGCAAACGCTTCACTGCACACATTAGCGTGCACGTAACGATAAAGAGGATTCAATTCAAAAATGAGCAAATCACTGTATTTGATGCGTTTTCCAACCAAAGTTACTGCTTCTGAAGTGGCGTGGGGCAGCCACCTGAGAGAGATGTTTCATCCCTTTAAAGACAAGAGGACTACACCGACAGGCAGAGAGTGAGACAGTGAGTGACATTTTCATCGCCATTTAAATGAATTCAATCACAAAACAACAGAAATGCAAATATCAATAGTTGCAGATGCAAATTCAAAGGTACACGCATTAATATACTAAAGCACGCACGCAAAGAGTCAGGCAAAAATTGATACACACACACACACACATACAAACACACACCACAAACACAAATATATATTCAGACACTTGGCCCCTCGTGCCCGACTTGCCACTTAATAAGATCATGGTTGAACTTATCTATATTCAAATATATTTCCTCTTGGGGAATAAGGCAGGACAAATGATTGAGCTGTTAGATCTGGAGCACATTGCAACCAGTAACCTTTATTCCGTTCATTTGAAAATTGTTCTGGAAAAAATTGACCTGGTCCACAAGATAACGTTATGAACTGGGGAAACGTCAATTTTGATGATATCAGGCTGAATTGAGGCATGTTCTTTGCAAATAAAGTGTGATCTAGAAAGTGGGAATCTTTAAAAAGGGAAATCAAAATAGTTCAGGGACAGCAGTTTTTGATAGCGTGGAGGGCAATGCTGGCAGGAGTAAGGAACAGGACATTGCAGGGGATATTGATGCTGTGGTCAAGGAAAAGGAAGGAGGTGTGTGTCAGGTATAGCCAACTGGGGTCAAGGGAATCCCTCAAGCAAATAAGGTGTGGGAGAACATTTACCAGTGATATCAGACTGGGTAAAAAGGCATCATGAGATAGATTTGTCAAATAGAGTTAAGGAAATTCGAAATACGTTCTACAAGCATATGAATGGCAAATGAAAAACTAGGAATAGAATAACACCGCTTTAAAATCAAGCAGCCATGTATGAGTGGAACGACAGTGGGTAAATTAGATTTATTAGGTTTATTGTCACATGTACTCACATGAGGATATCGAAAAGTTTACAATTTCCCACAATTGACACAATCGCAGGTACAAATCTAAACCCAAACCTCTCTGGCCCAAAATGTTGGCACCAATCAGAAAAAAAATATAAAGAAAACAAAGTTAAAGTGTACACATTACAATCTTTCCGATAAAAGTAGAAAAAACACAGAAACACAGTTGCCACTTTAACCACCCAGCCCAAAAGTGCCTGGCTATGCTGAGTTCACACTCCTCACAATGTCTCGAACTCATCTACTCCGCTGCCTCACAGCCTGTTCCTGATGAATGGATAAGATCCAACATGAATGTATCACATCAATATTTACTTTGGAGAACTCGGGGAAATTCATCAATGCAGTGATGATTTGGAACGAGACCACATTGCAGAAAAGGCATTACTGGAGGTCTTAAAATGCATAACCGTAAATAAATACACAGAACCTCTTGATGTGCATCACAGGTCATTGTTGCGAGCTATGGAAGAAATGGGGTGGGGCCGGTGTCTAGCTGAGATATGTGCATCATTCCTCAGTATGAGGAAAGATCACTGGACCTAAACATTAACTATTGATTTCTCTGCATCGATGCTTCCAGACCTGCTGAGCTTTTCCAGCAAATTCTGTATATGTTTCTGAATTATAACATCTGCAGTTTTTCAGTTTTTACTTGCATCGTTAACAAACAGCTGTAGGACTGAAAGACAGCTCATGTTGTGCAATTAATATTAAAAAGTGTGCTCAGACACGCCAGGGTACTACAGACCGTTGAGTTTGATGTCAGGGGAGGCAAAGTGTTTGGAGGAGATTCTGAGTGACCAGATTTACATACATTTGGAAAGGTAAGGACTGATTAGGAATAGTCAGCATGAATTTGTGTATGGTAAACGGAGAGAATTTTCTTCAAGAAGTGACTAAGACACATGAAGGTAATGCAACATAAAGTGTCTACGTAGCACTTAGACAGACCTAACATGGTAGCCTGGTTAATAATGCTATATCACAGATGATCAGGGAGAGCTAGCTGATTAGATACGAAATTGATTTCACAGCAGGAGACAGAGGGTGGCAGTAGAGAGTATTTTTGTGACAGGCTGTGACTTTCTGCCCGGGATAATCCCTCTGTCTACTGTTACCATCAAGCCAATCTATGGTTCAGTGACGAGTGAGGGTGAACATGTCAGGGTCAGTTTCATGTGTGCCTAAAACTGATGACAACACCTTGAATCTACTGCACGTATCTGCTTACATTCCACGTTACAGCAGCACCAACTTCGAATAGAGAGGACGAAATGATCACAAGACCAACAGACCAGATCGAAGCTAAGCAGTCCCACCACATCTGGTCAAAAATTCCATTTGATCATTAAACAGTTCAATGGAGGATAGGGTTCCAGAAATATTCCCCAAGTGAAAAGTGCAACATCCTTGCAATTCCGTGTGAAAGACAGCATTTGGTTCCTACGCCATCCTCAGGCATTAGTGTTGAGTCAATGATCAACCTCATCCTCGCCATGATGCCAACCGACTCACAGATGCCAGTCTTCAAGCAATTCGTTTCGCTGCACGTGACGTGAAAAAAACAGCTGACCACAATAGATCACACAATGGCAATGGGCCCTGACGCCATTCCTGCAAAAGGAGTGAAGATTGGTATTGCACAAAATGCTGTGTCTCTGGGGTACCTATTTCATTCCAGCTCCACCTCTGACATCTCTCTGAAATTTCCTTGACAATCTGGAAAAATACTCATCTATGTCCAGTCCGCTAAGAAAAGTCCAATCTGACCGATTGCTACACCCTGAGTCCCATCAAGATTGTAATTTGGTGGGAGTTCGTTTTTTTCTAAGAGAGCTTTTAAACAGCACAGAAATAACCTTTTCAGTGTGGTTTCCGATCAGCCCCAGTGTGGAAATGTAACTGGAATACTAGTCCAGATCAGGCTAATACTCTGGCAGCTGGTAAACGTTAAAACGAAAAAAATATATATAATACTGAGATCTAAATCCTGGTGAGAGTAACAGTGACGCTGAAGCAAATGTCGATTGTAAACAGCATTTTCCTTCCCCTGTGTACTTTCAGGAAGGAAATCTTCCGTGCTTTCCTGGTCTGGCCTAAAAGTGACTCCAGACATGTGAGAAAGGGAGAACCTTAAAACCTTCCACAAGTATGTAAAGAATAAAAGGATATCTAGGGTACGAATAGGACTAGTCGAAGACAGAAGTGGGAATATTTTTGCGGATCCTGTGTAGATCGGATAGATGCTAAACGAATATTTCCCGTCTGTTTTCACTAAGGAAAGGGGAAATATTGGAGAGGAAAAGAATGAGATACGAGATGTTAGACTAGAAATGATCGAGGTTAGTAAAGAAGAGGTGCTATTAAATCTGGAATGTGTGCATGTCGAAAAATATCCTGGGATTTATCCGCGGTTTCTTTGGGAACCTAGAGTGGAGATATTGGGTGTTTGGCTTTGATATTTGCGTCGTCATTGTCTACAGGTTTAGTACCACATGATTTTAAGGATTGCAAATGTTGTGCCCTTGTTCAAGAAGAGCAGTAGAAATTACCAAGGTAATTATAGACCAGTGAGCCTTACGTCTGTCATAGGAAACGATTTGGAAGGGATTATAAGAGACAGAATTTATATCATCGAGGAAACAACAACTTGATTGTAGATAGTCGACATGGTTTCGTCAAGGACAGGTTATGTCTCACAAACCTCTGAGTTTTTTGAGAAGTTGACCATGCATGTGGACGAGGGTAGGACATTTGACGTAGTGTTCATTGGCTTCAGTAAAGCTTTGATACGATTCCACGTGAAAGACTGTTGGAGTCGTAGGAGAGGCATGGGTTGGAGTGTGATTTCATAGTTTGGACTAGAAATTATCTTTCTACAAGAGACAGCGCATGTTGGTTGATGGAAAATATTCAGCCTGAAGTTCGGTTACTAGTGGTGTGCTACAAGGGTCTGTTTTGGGAACACTCTTGTAGGTCATTTTTCTAAATGACTTGGACGTAGGCGTAGGTGGATGGCTTAGTAAGTTTGTGCATGACACTAAAGCTACTGGAGGAGTGGACAGTGTGGAAGAATGCTGCAAGATGAACGTGGACTTACATAAACGACAGAATTGGGCTGAGAGGTGGCGCATGGAGTTCAATGTAGATAAATGTGAGGTGATACACTTTGGGAAGAATAAAAGTAAGGTAGCATGCTGGGTCAATGGAAAAATCTTTCATATTATGAATGTGCAAAGAGATCTTGGAGTCCATGTACACAGATCCTTGAAAGTTGCCAACCTGAAAGTTTGATATTGTGGGAAAAAAGGCATACAGTGTATTAGGTTTTAGTGGTAGAGGGATTGAGTTCCGGAAACGTAATGTCATGATACAACGGTAGTCCGGACACATTTGGAATACAGTGTACATTTCTGGTCGCCCGATTACAGAAAGGATACGGAAGCATTGGAAAAGCTGCAGACGAGATTTACCATGATATTGCCTGGTCTGGAGGGAAGGACTTTTCAGGAAGGGCTGAGAGACTTCGGAATGTTCTCATTGGAAAGAGCGTTAAGAAGGGATTTGATGGAGACACACAGGATGATCAGAGAAAAAGGTAGCGTAGACAGTGAAAGTCTTTTTTCTAGGATGATGACGTCAGCTTACACGAGGGGGCATAGATATATATTGAAGGGTGATAGATTTAAGACAGATGTCAGAAGCAGGTTCTTTACTCAGAGAGTGGTAAAGGCGTGGAATGTCCTGCCTGCCAATGTAGTTAACTCAACCACCTTATACGATTTAAACAATCCTTGGATAAGAACATGGATGATAATGGGATAGTGAAGGGTGATGGGGTTAGTTCACAGGTTGCCGCAACATAGAGGGCCGAATCGCCTGTTCAGCGCTCTATTGCTCTATGTTCTATGTTCGTCAATGGTCTCTGAAACGGCCAAACAAGAGATTCAATTGAACAAAAATGCTCCGAAGTCTTAAAGGATGAAACCAAACAGAACAACCAGCATTAGCCTCGGTTTCGGAAAAGGGGATGGGAAACACAATCCTGTAGACCCCGCAGAAACTTCTTCATGTCTGCCCCAGGTGGTGAACCCAGAATACTCAGACTGTGAGCCCTGGTTCTGGATGCACCCACCATCGGGAACATATTCCCTGCATCTATTCTCTCTACTTCTGTTCGAACTTTGTAAGTCTCAGTGAGTTTCACCCTTAGTCTGTACTCCAGCGAAAGCAATCCTAACCGAATCAATTTCGCCTGATACACCAGTCCTGCTACCGCCGGAATCAGCCTAGTAAAGCCTTCAACTCTTTCCTTCCAGAGAAAGAGCATCCTTCCTTCGAGAAAGAGTCTTAACTGAAATCAGTAATATACGTATGGCTTCAGCAAGGCCTGGTATAACTGTAACTGCCCATTCGTTTGATCCTGCACTCGAACCCTCTCACAATGAAAGCCAACATACTGTTCGCCATCTTTACCGCCCACTGCCCCTGCATGTTTACGTTCAGCAACTGGTCTACAAGGACACCCAGCTCATGCTGCAAGCTCCCCTCTCCCAATTTACGGTCATTCAGGTAGGAATCTGCTTTCTTGTTTCTGCTTCCACAGTGAAAAACATCGCATTTATTTCAAATTATGCTGCACCTGACATTGACTTGCTCACTCAAACAAACTGATTAGATCATGCTGAGGGATCGCCTTGTCCTCCACACAGTTCACCTTCCCACCCAACTTGGTATCATCTGTAAGGTTTGAGATGTTACTTTTTGTTCGTTCATCCAAATTATCAACATATATTTTGAAGAACTAGGATTCAAGCAACAATCCCTGTTGCATTCCACGAATTATTGCCTTTCAATATGAAAAACAATCACTTTTTCCTACACTTTTTTCACCTCTGCTAACCGCTTTCCTCTCCATTCCGATATACTTTCCCAATGCCATGATATTTAATCTGTTGTACAGGTCTCTGAATATACATATCTACCACATTGACTAGATCCACCTTATAAATTCTACCAGTTCCAGCTTCATAGAATTCTGGCAGATTGATGAAGTGTGATTTCCCCTGCATAAATCCACACTGATCCTGCCACTGCTTTCTAACTGCTCGCCTGTAAAGACATCAATGATGGATTGGAGAATGTTCCCCATTGCTGATGAGAGACTTACTGGTCTATTATCCCGTGGCTTCTGTCACCTTCCAATTATTGAATATTGGAGTGACACTAGCTCTCATCAATCTGCAGGGTCTTGTTCAGATCATATAAAAAATGGAAAATATTCACCAATGCCTTCACTAATTCTTGAATCACTTCCTTAAGTACTCTGAGAATACCTCTTCCCTCTCACTAGATCTTGCATTTTCCAAAATTTTTGGTATCTGATTTCTGTCCTCTTTTGTCAAGACAGAACTAAAGTATGTATTCATTTGCTCAGCCATTTCTTTGTCCCGTATTATACATTCAGCCGTTATTCTCTATAGTGGACCTATATTTGCCTTCAAAAATCTCTTTCTTATCACGTACCAAAAGAATCTCTTAGTGTCGCCTGTTATGTTCCCTGCAAGTCACTCCATTGGTCCTTTGTTTCCAAATTCTGAAGTGCTCCCAAGCCTCACATCGATTATTTTCCTTGGCCAATCTGTATGTTTCTTCCTTAGATCGGATACTCTCCTAATTTCCTCTGTATTCGATGGAATAGCACTCTTGCAGAGTTTGCCATTGTTCGAAACAGGTGCAAACACTTTTTGTCGTTCCCGTATCGGTTCCTAGAATATTTGACATTGCCTGTCCACTGTCACCTCTTTAAGTAACTCTCCCCAATCAATCAAGTCGAACTGAGCCTCGTAGTTTCATAGTTTCCTTTATTACAATTGAGCACCCTGCAGAATCCAGTGATTATAGTCATGCTTGGCACAAAGGAAGGTGGTTGTGGTTGGGGATAGACAGCCATCTCAGCTCTAGGCCAACTTTGCAAGAGACTCCAGCTGATTCATTAATGGCGTTCCCTCTGTCATAAAGTCAAAAACATGACTTTCGCCAATGATCGCACACAGCGCAGCACCATTCACGACTCCTCAGACACCGATGCAATCCGTGCTCAAATGCAGCAATATCTGAGAGTCTGGTGCAGGAAAAGCACAAACGATTAGGCAGCATCAGAGGAGCAAGACAATCAACGTTTTGGTCATAAACCCTTCATCCGGAATGAGCTTCATTCCTGATGAAGAGCTTACACATGACAATTCGATTCTCTTGCTCCTCAGATGCTGCTAACCTGCTGTGCTTTTCCAGCACCACACTGTCAACTTTGATCTCCAGCATTGTCAGACGTCAATATCTCCCTACAAGATCTGGACAATATCCAGGCTTGGGCCGACTAATGGCAGCAAACATTCGTGTCACGCAAATGCTAGGCAATGACCATCACCAATAAGAGGCACTCCAACCACCGCCCCGTGACATTTCAGTATTACCACCACTGAATCCCGAACTAACAACATCTTAGTGGTTTCCAATAACAAGGATTTCAATTGGATTCATGAAATAAACATATTGGCTACAAGAGCAGGTCACAGATTAGGGATATTGAGGCGAGTAACTCAGCTTGAGAAAGGCCAAAGTCTATCCATCATCAAGGCACAAGACAAGAGTTTGATGGAATATTCCGCAATTGCCTGGATGGGCGCATCTCCAACAACACTCAACAAGCTTGACACCATCCAGGACAAAACAACCCGCTTCATTATCACCACATGTACAAACATTCCATCCATCCAACACCACCGGTACTCAGTTGCAGCAGTGTTTACTATCTACAAGATACACTGCATAATTTCGCCAAAGGTTCTTAGACAACGCTTTGCAAATCCACGACCACATCCACAGAGATAAACAAAGGCAGCAGATACGTGTGAGCATGACCATCTGCATGTTCCCTCCAAGCCACTCATCAATCTGACTTGGAAGTATACCGCCGTTGCTTTACAGTCATTGGGACAAAATCCTGGAATTCCCTTCCGAACGGCATTGTGGGTCAATCCACAGCAAGTGGACTGCAGCGATTGAAGAAGGCATCTCACCAACAGCTTCTCAAGCACAAATACGGATGACTATCAATGTTGGCCAGCCAACGTCACTCGAGTCCACAAACGAATCAAAAAAGACCCCACGTCGTCAAGAGCTATTATCCTTTCTCATTTTTGTTTTAATTTCCTCATTAACCAACAACACTACACCATCACTTTTTTTTTCATTCCTAAACATTGAATAGTCTGGGACATTCACTCATCCATTTTGGTTACCCTGCAGCCGTGTCTACGTAATCCTATTTATATGTACCTATCTGTTCATTAACTTTATTGCAAATGCGCAGAACATTTCTTCAGTGTTCTTTCTCCACACAGTGTACATTTCCCTAAATGTGATTAATCATTGACAAGATATAAATTTTGGAATTGCAATTGTCCCTTCCGCCCATAAATTTTCCTCCCACATTCAATTGTAATGATGGCTGACCCTTTATCTCCACGCCACACTCCTCTTCCGTCCCTTTGGTGGTTAACCGTTCTTGTTTTTATACAGTGCCTTGTCACCCACAGCACTATGTGGAAGAGAATTCCCCCGGTTTCCAGTCTCTGAGTGGAGTAACTTATTGTCATTTCAATGCAGGTTGGTTGTCCTGTACCTAATAGTGTGACCTCTTTCTTTAGACGTCCCAGCCAGGGAAATTATTTAATTTGTCTCACCCTGTCAGATGTTCATATATTTCACTGAGCTCTCCACGCATATTCCTAAACTCTATGGAATACCAGAGCAGCCGACACAAACTCTGCTCCCACAACAAACTTGTCATCTGAGAGATCTATCTCTTCATCTTTCCATGCATTGCCTAAAAGTCGACTTTGTCATTTATTATGTCACGAGGCAGAAACTGCGAACAATACTGCACAGTGTTCGAGATGAGGTACCAAGGCCTTCTGCAGCTGCAGTAAGGTATCCTTAATTCTGTACTCAAATCTCCTTGAAATGAAGCTTAACACATCATTAATCTTCCAAACTGTTTGCTACTCCTGCAATATTGATTTCAGTGACTGGTGTCCGAGGAGATATAGATCTTTGTCAAGGCTACAGCTAACCATTTAGTGGGTTAATGTGCACTGATCACATGACAATACCGCTCTTCATATTGACTTCTGCATTCAACTGCTATGGCCGTGCATGGATCTCGCAGGGCCGCATAGAAGAAAGGAACAAAAAAAAGTCCCTTTATACATCAATATCTTTTACCCAATCCATTTTTTAAGGATAGTCTGCCGTTCATTTTTTTCTAACAGCGTGCACAATATCACATTGATCCGCATTCAGTCATCTGCCACTTCACTGCATTTGATTGAATCATCTTGCAGCATTTTTACATCTTCCTCACCCATTCACAATCTGTTGGCATCTTTAGAAATATGGCATTTAGTTCCCTCAAGCAAACTGTTGATGTACATTATGATTAGTTGGGACTCAAGCAAATATTCTCCAGCCTTTCACTCGAGAATAAACCTGTTTATTCCTATTATTCTTTGATGCCACCTACCTCAGACTAAATCAATGTTCAGAAATTATCCCCAATTTCATGAGCTTTTGTTTTGCAAAATAGGCTTGGGACTTTATCAAAAATCTTTCCACAACTCAATGACATTGAATCTGTTGCTTCTCCAGAATTTAATTGCCAGTCAGTTTCTCAAATATGATTCCCAATTTATAAATCTATGATGATTCCATCTCCGCCAATTACATTCAGTCCCAAAAATTTCTCTTTATTTTCAAATTTCATTCTACTCCCTTTTTCTCAGCAGAAACATATTTTCTCCAGTTGTTGGGAGTTTTATTTTTATTTGCTTTGTTTTCTACTTTGAAGGTAGAACTGAAGTTGTGGCCTTATCACATTCACATTTTCCGATTATTTATTTTCCATTTTGTGGTTTCAGAAAGTAAGGAAGGTACACTTAATTTCTGGAAATTTTTCATTGGCATATTTTTAGAATCTATCACATTTCACTCAGAACGTTTGTTAACATACTCTATGCAAACCCATTAATCCCTGTTGCAAAGATGTGAATGGCCTTCCACAACAATTCAATCACAGGACCAGAGAATCTTTACCATCTGAAATTCAGCAGATTCGCCATTCGTCCTACTTTCCCGCACCAGACCCGTCGCTGTGAATGCTATGAGAGTTAAAATGCTCACCACATACTTTTTAACAGTTCTGAGGATTCCCACTACAACTATTCTCGCAGAAAATGCAACCTAGATCCTAACACTCTGGATGGAAATCAATCCTCAAACCCTCTCCAAACCGCAAATCTTACAGTTTAAAAGTATGCTTCATTTTTTGGCCTTCGATTAAAATCAAAAGTTGCTGTCCATTCACCTCATTCACGCCCCTCATAATCTTATGCGCTTGAATTACCTCTCCCTCAACCTTTTCTGTTCTGAAGCAAACAGCCCGTGATTATCCAATCTCTCTTCATTGCTGTAGCTTTTCATCCAAGATTACATCTTGGTTAATCTCCTGTGCAAATCCTTCAGTACAGTGGCGCATCCTTCTTGTAATATTGCGCCTTGAACTGCACACGGTAGTCCAGCTACGTGTCATCCAATGTCAGTTATAGATCCAGGATAACAAGGAACAAGAAGAGCAAAATCAACTTATAGCCCAAGAACAGATCGTTCTGCCCTCAAAACCTGTGCTGATCCAATTCCACTGTCTAAACGTATTGCCCAATTCATAAGGATCTGTATCCCTTTGCTCCACATCTAGTTATGCATCTGTTCAGATGCACCGTGCCTGCATCTACTACTTCGGCTGGCCACGCATTCCAAGCATTTAACACCCTTTGAAACAATACATTCTGCGTGTATCCCCTTCAACATTCCGCCTCTCAACTTGATAGCATGACCTCTCTTTAGTGAGTCCCTCACTCTGGTTAAAAAAAGTTTTCCTCCGTCCAAAATGTCTATAAGCTTTTTGATTTTGTAGATCTCAATTAGGTCCCCCGTCAATGTTCTTTATTCTAAATAAAACGATCCTAACCTACTCAATCTCTTTTCATAGGTAGCACCTTCCATACCTGGCAACATTCTTGTAAACTTTCTCTGCAACATATCCAATGTGTCCACGTCCCGTTGGTAATATGGCCACCAGAGCTGTACACAATATTATAAATGCGAATGAACCAAAGTCTTGTACAATTTTAACTTGACCTGCTATCTCTTCTACTCAATAGGCCGCCCAATGCAAGAAAGCATGTCATATGCCTTCTTGGCAATTCTATGCACCTATGCAGCCACCTTCAGAGTGCAATGGGCCTCAACTCCCAGATCTCTCCGCTCATCAACTTTTCCCAAAGGTGTTCAGTTTACAGTGTAGTTCATTCGAGACTTGGACCTTCCAAAATGCATCTCCTAACCTTTGCCCAGATTGAACTCCATCTGCCACTTCTCCCAACTCTCCAGACTACCGATATTCTCCTGCATTCTTTGACAGTCTCCTATGCATTCTGCTTCTCCACCAACATTAGTGTCATCCGCAAAATTACTGATCAGACCACCAATACCCTCTTCCAGATCATTTATGTATAACACAAAGAAGAGTGGCCCCAGCACTGATCCCTGTTGAACACGACTGGTAAGCTTCCTCCATTTCGAGAAATTTCTTTCAGCTACTACTCTCTGTCTCCAGTTGCTCTACCAGTTCATTATCCATCCAACTAGACCATACTGCACATCATCTAACATCACTTTCTGCAGTAGTTTACTATGGGGAACCTTATCAAACGCCTTACTAAAGTCTATGTGCATGACATCTACAGCCCTTCCTACATCTATGAACTTGGTCACTACCTCCAAGAATTCTACTAAATTGCTAGGCACGATCTCCTCTGCACAGGGCAACGTTGCCTATCAGTGAGAAGCCTATTCTCTTCCAAATATAAATAGATCCTATCCCTCAGTAACATCACCCGCAACTTTTCCACCACTGACGCCAGGCGAACTGACCTGCAGTTACCTGGAGCATCCCAACTATTTTGCGTGAACAGGAGACAGAATTATCAACTCTCCAGTCCTTAAGCACTTCACTGATGTTTAAGGATGCCACAAACATATCTGTCAGACCCCTAGCTATTTACTCACTCTCCTCCCTCAGCAACCTGGGATAGATCACATCCGGACCTGGTGATTTGTCCACATTAATATCCTTTAGCCTACCCAATACATCCTCCCTCCTTCCGTCAACGTGAACCAGAGTAAACAAACTTCTGTCTCTAATCCCAGCATTCATCGTGCCTCAATCCTCAGGAACATTGATGCACAGGAATGTGAGAAACAAAGCTCAAGCACTTCAATAATTGCAGTCCGAGACAAAATCTGAATCAGGAGTGCCTTTTATTTTACTTTTGCAAGAGGGTGTGATGTCCAGTGTCTATGAGGCAAGGGACATACACACCCCAAATTCAATTAATGCACAATATTTATACAATTTGGTTTCTTTTGTTTTTCATTGCTCCTCCCCTGTTTAAATCTTCCACTTCACTAAGACCGGCACCCATTACTCCTGTCTATCTCTTGCCTTATCCGGCCTTGTCTGTGACAAAATGCTTATTTCTGGCCTCACAAGGCCGTTTGACCTCATTATTAGGCATATTCTTTCTTCGCTATTATCTACTCTCTCCATCTGTACCTTCGCCTGATCCTTATGCCCCTTTTAATTGGAGTTTGTTCCTGTGTTTCTGTAAAAGTGGGAAACAGATGTTTATATCTACTGTTTGTACAGGCGTATCCAGATTAACTTCCTCCCCTCACAGCATCTTACCTATTCGTCTGTAATATATACCATTGTTTTGCAGTCACGTTTCATTCTGGCATACAATTTTATCTAATAAAAAACAATTCTGTATTTTCTCCACATCGTTTCCATTCTTGTTGGCTCAGCTCTTGGCGAAAACAATTACACACTGGTATAAGTAAATGGAATTGCAGAAGTAACATTATTTTTCCCACATCCCACAGTAATCATTGAGCATCGCATACATTTTCTCAGAATCGATATACAACATACCTTTCTTAACCTAAAGTGGGAGCAACCTTTTCTCTAGTTATGCTCGTTCTTCTTACATAAGAATAGCATAACTTGGGATTCTCCTAAATTCTGCTTGCTAAAGCTATTTCATGACCTGGGTAAGCCCGCTTGTTTCCTCGTTTAAGAGTAGTCTGACTCTCCCGATATTTCTCCAAGGCCTGTTCTATTCTTAGCTGCCTGGACCTTATGTACACTTTCCTTTTCCTCTTGGCTAGTCGCACAATTTCTCCAGTCATTCACGGTTCAAGAATCTTGCCTTTCTTTCCTTTTGCTTTCAAAGAGACATGCCTGAGCTGCACTATCCTCAAACTATTTTGAAAGGCTCCCACATATGAAATGGGGACTTCCTTTCAAATGGCTGTCCTCAATCCATATTTCCCAGCTCCTGCTGCACTTTGATACAATTAGCCATCGCTCAGTTTAGTACCCTTCATTTAGGACCACTGTCATATTTGTCTATGAGTATCCTAAAACTTACAGAATTGTGCTCGCTATTACCAAATAAATGTGGCGCTGCAATTTCAACCACCTTGCCTGGCTCATTCCCCAACACCTGGTCCAATATGGCCCCTTCCCTAATTGGACTATTGACATGTTGCTCTGGAAAACTTTCCTGGATGCTGCTTTCAAATTCTGCCCCGTCCAGACTTCTGACACTAAGCCTATCGAAGTCAGTGTTGTGAAAATTAAAATCTCCCATCGCCACCCACCTGTTGCCTCTGTTCAACTTTGTCTTTCTACCTGTTGGGAGTCATGTGGCATTCTGTTAACAATGTAACTGCATCCTTCTTATTTCTCAGCTCCACCCATAATGCCTCACTGATTAAGCCCTCCTTGTCCTCCTTTAGCACAGCTTTGATGTCATCCCTGAGTAACACTGCAACTCCCTTCACCTTTTACTTCCCTCCCTGTCCTCTCGGAAGTATCTATATCCTGGAACATTTAGATGCCAATCGTGCCCTTCCAGCACCTAAGTATCTGTGATCGCAATAACCCCATAGACCCAAGAACCAATCTAAGCTCTAAGTTCGTCTGCCTTACCCTCTAAATCCTTGCATTAAAGTATATAAACTTCAGACCACCAGTTACTTTGCGTTCATCTGCTTTCTGCCTAAACTTCACCTTGGTAATGCTAACTTCATAATCATGTTCCTTATAGTCTCTAGTTTCCACCTCACTGTCTACTCGTATTCTCTTCTGGTTGCCATGCCCATGGCAAAATTGATTAAACACTCCACAACAACAGTTGCAAAAAAACATCCCCAAGGACATTACTTCCAGTCTAGTTCAGGGGTAGCCCATCCAATTTGTAATAGTCCCACCTTTCCCATAACCGGTCCAAATGTCCCAAAAAGGGTGGCACTACTGACTCACAGCACCAGAGTCCCAGGTTCGATCTAGCCTCGAATGACTGTGTGTGTGGGGTTTGCACATTCTCCCCGTGCCTGCGTGGATTTGCTCCGGTTTGCTCCAACAGTCCTAAAATGTGCCTATCAGTTGAATTGTTCATACTAAATTGTTAGGCGCATTATTCAGAGGGAAATGGATGTGGTTGCGTTACTCTTCGGAGGGTTGATGTGGACTGCTTGCACCAAAGGGCCGGCTTCCACACTGTTGGGAATCGAATCTTAATCTGAACGCAAGCCACGTGTTCATTCTGCCTATTCTTTCATTTCTACTCTGGCTAGCGCGTGACACTGGTAAAAATCCTGAGATCACTACCTTGCTTAACTTCTCTCCTACCTCCCAGAAGTCTGCTTTCAGGACATTACCTTGTTTTTTTTATTGTAACATTGGTGCTTGCATGAACCACGACAACTGGATATTCACCCTCTCCTTTCAGAATGCTCTGCAGCCGATTGGTGACATCCCTCTCCGAGCACCTGTGAGACAACATGCCTTCAGTCAGACACGTTTTCAGCTACAGAACCGCCTAGAAATTCCCCTTACTGTAGAGTCCCCAACGACTATGGCCGGAGTAGATTTTTCCCGCCCTTCTGAACAGATAACCAGCCACGTTGTTATGATAAAGGCAAAATCAGCCCTCCCCAGATGAGCCATCTCCCCCAACAGCATCCAAAACTGTATACCTGTTTTGGAGGAGAACGACAGCAGGCGAAACCTGCTCTTCCTTCTTTCTCTTTCTCTGCGTTTGATCACCATTCACTGTCTCCCTCAGCAACTCCAATCTGCAGTGTGACTAATTCACTAAACATACTGTCCACGACCTCCTAGGTAATGCCGACGATGCTCCACAGTCAGTCCATCCGCAGCGACAGAGCCGTCATACGGTCAAACAAGAGCTCCAAGTGGAAACGTTTCATACAAGTGTAATTGTCAAGGACATCAGCCAGGTTCCTGAGCTTCCACATCAAGCAACAGACACGTGACACGCGTCTGAGATCAACTGTCAGTGTAATCTTCAGCTTTTTCTCAACTTAGTAATACCAAACATTGCACTTAAAAACATTTTAAAAAGTAACTTACAGAGTCCATTACTTCTCGTTAGAGGAGGCAGGTGGGAGGGGGATACTACAAGCGTAGTATCTCGGGTTTAACCGCTGCCTGAATATATACCAATTCCTGACCTTCCAGGCACCTCCTGGTCGAAATGGCGCCTCTGCTCTGTCTCCAGCGGCTCCTCGACAGGAAAAAGACCGTGGGCTTCGAAGGTACTTATTTCTACTGAGTCCTTACCTTCCCAGCAACCTACTGGTCCCAAACCCCGTCCGCTCTGTTTCCCACTGCTCTCGGACAGGTAAAAGCTACCAACACTGAAACATAGGCCTTTAACCCGTCTCGTCACCTTCATCGTTCCTACGAGAAGCACAATATGATCATCCTCGTGTGCTTCTATTCATTCAATGCATCCCTGTCTGGTACCGTCTTCCAAACTGCATCAACTCATATTTATTAGGATTAAATTCCATCTGCTACTGATCTGCCCATCTGACCAATACATCTATATCGCCGGCAACCACCCAGCTAATCTTTCTGTAAAACGCAAACTTATTTATCACACTTCCCTGCGCCCCACCGAACACTTCCACAATTTGCATTTATGAATACACAATAATAAACGACAGAGCATTGATTCCTGCGGTACACCAGTGGACACTTGTCTCCAGTTACAATAACATCCGTGTACAACCACTGGCTATCTCCTCCCAGTAAGACAATTTTCGTAGTAACTTGTAGAGTTACTCTTAATACCACGAGCTTCTGCTTTATTTATCAGATTTCCAGGTGGGACTTTGTCATAGGCCTTGCTGAAACACCATATAAATGAATGGCGAAAATAAACTCAAATTCGTTTTGCATGATTTCCCTCTGATATACTCATGCTGACTGTTCCTGATCACATCATGTCTATCGAGAACAAAATCATCTTTCCGCTTCCCTGCTTTTCCTAAGACTTTCCATAATACGAATCACATACTAACCGATCTGTAGTTTCCTGTCGGTCTCCACCATCCTTCCAGTAAAGCAGACCACATTATCTATTCTCCAGCTCTCCACCACGTCTCTTATGCCAAGATGCTATTTAAAACGTTTGGGTCAGGGCCCTTCCTCCTTTGTTTCCAACTGCAGCCTGAAATACAACTCATCCAGTTTTGGTGATTTGTCGAAAGTTACACCAGTCATAAGGATCAATCCCCACTCACATCTTATATCCGTCTGCTCAAGAGCTTCACAGTCCATCTTCTCAATTTCTGTGCGTGCGTCCTCCTTCTCCCAAATGAAACAGATGTGCAGCTCTTATACTCAATCAAGCAATGTTCTCCAGCGTCATACACAGATTGCCCCAAAGGTTTGTAAAGTACCCTCATTGTTCCCTGCTTATTATGTTCTACTTGATGGACTTGTGTAATATCTTGATATTCTCCCCAACTTGCCTGGAAAAATTTATTCATGCCCCTGTGTTAGTCATTCCCCTCTGTGTGAGTGTTCTAATGTTTATGATGATCACCTCTTATCCTTTGAAACACTGAAGACAGAGATCGAGCTCAGACAATCTTGCCATCTGAGGGATGATTCTGAAGAATGTCTACTGCACTTCCTCGGAGGTCAGTATATTCTTTGTTACAATGCAACACTAAAACTGGACACAATGCGATAAGTATTGTCTCACCAACACTCCATGCAACTGTTGCAGGATATGTTTACTTCGATATTCTTATCCCCTTTAAATAAAGGTGAACCACACCTCTCCAGTTCCTTTGACATATTCTCCCAATATCCTTCAGTTTAATGTTGTCCACTAACGCACTTTTTGACTTATTAAAGTAAAGTCCTCCTAAATATCCAGCTGCACCACAACCACTTGTTCTCAATTACTTACATCAACAAGAAACATCTTCAAACAATTCCAAAAAGTGTTTTCAATTATAACTTGCCTCTCATAAATACAGTATAATTCTCTCCAATTTTGCTGTTACTTTTGAAATTTACCTTGCCATATTGATTATAGTAGATACCAACAGATTCCCTTCTGGGGATGACAAGTTATCTAGTCTGTAGTTCGCATACCTCCCTCTTCTTTCCTTCCTGAAACATTTGGTTACGTGAATAACCAGTTTTCCAGAATGGATTCCTGCCTTTGCGGCTTATATAAGAAAATGACAGAATGAAACGCAATGCAATCAATGTTGACTATATGTCTAAAATTGTGGCATGAATTACGTGTAATTCAGCAGGTATATGAATGCTCAGTGTAAAGCTGTTTTCAAACAACTACCACATTGCAGATATGATTTTTTTTATTAGTTACATAAGTCCCATGGTCACTAGGCATTTCTTGCAGATTTTCTCGATCTTCTTCCATGCAGGACATGTTTACTTCGATATTTTTATCCCCTTTAAATAAAGGTCAACCACACCTCTCCAGTTCATTTGACATATATTCCTCCCAATATCCTTCGGTTTAATGTTGTCCACTAATGCACTGTGTGGACAACCACACAGCAACTGTTTAGTTGACCTATAATTTTCATGTTCTCTACAATAAATTATCCTGTCCACACATTCACTGGACATTTTTGACCTTGATTTTATTTTGCTTTCAAATATTGATCGATACATTTCAGAAAACGTTGTGTTACCTGTTAGTTTACATTCCTGTTTTGAAAGTTTCTTTCTCCTCCTTTGCTGAAGTCTAAATGTCTCTGAATCGAGGGTTTACTCCTATATTTCGAATTTTTCTGAGACGCGTCCTCTGATATAATGCAACATTTAACTTTGTTTATGAACTAAAATTTTGTCATATTTCCCTTTGCTGTTTGGACCTTGGAGGATATACAGCTGTAAATAAAGTTGTTTCCTGTCTTCCATTAAATCTCTTTCATGTACTTTTCAAATTCACTAAAGCCAATCTGTGCTCATACTTTCATGACTTGCATGAGTCATGTTTATAATCGTAATTGTGATTTTCGAGAAGATTTGTAGCTATGGTTTTGCTTGAGGCTGTAAGTTCTCTTTATTGAGTAGGTAGATTTGTCTCAGATGGTTCGTCATCATGCTCGGTCACATCATGTGCAGGTCACCGCTGAAACACTGGTGTTCTGTCCCGATTGCTGTTTATGTGTGTTAGTCTGTTGTGCTGGGTGACATCATTTCCGATCCTGGTTCTGAAATGACCGTAAATGGGATCCAAATCCACATGTTTGTCAATGGAACTCCAATGTGAATGCCAGTCCTTTAGGAATTCCCGTGTGTGTTTTTGTTTAGCCTGTCGCAGGTTGGATTTATTGGCCTAAAAAACTGGTGTACCTCTTGTCTGTGTGTATGGTTACTACTGATTGTTGGTCATGGTCTTTTGTGGCTGGTTGGTGCTCGTGAATCCAGGTGGCTAGCCTTGTGCCCGGCTGTCCAAAGTACTGGTCGCTGCAGTCCTCGCAGGGAATTTTCTACCTGATGTTAAATCTGCTGCTAGTTGTTATGGGTCCATGTAAATTCATCAAGACCTGTTTCAGTGTGGTGGTTGGTTTATAGTCGAACATGATGCCGAGGGGCTAGAGTAGTCTCGTCGTTATCTCGTAGATGTATTTAATGTATGGAAGAGTGGCTGGAGTTACTATGCATGTAGTGCCGTTTTGTTTAGGTCTGTTGTGCAGTAATTGGCTGACTGTATTTATCGGGTACCAATTGTTCCTAAATGCAATACGTGAGTGTTTTGCCCTCGGTTTCTCTTAATTCTTGGGTGCGGCAGTGCATAGTGGTTCGTTGAAATAATATCATGAAACGGCTCCGTTAGTGTATGTTGGGACGATTACTCCTACATTTGAGTATCTATTCAATATCCTGGCTCCTGCGAACGCTCATGCAAGGATGCCTGCCTAGAAGACGTTTTCCTCCTCTCTCTACAAGAATCTCAGGGAGTCCCTCTCCCACTGCATTTCCCAGGTCATTTCCAGTACCCTGAAGTTCTTCAAACAAGTCCTGAAACAGACTCGCTACTACAACCACATTTGCTTCCTCAGTGCCTTCCTCTGTGATCAAATCATCCCACACGGACTCCGGACCACCTTTTAACCAGCGGAGTTCGGATCCGAACAGGACAAACAGTACAGACGACAGATTCAAAAACATGGACAACAGTTCTCCTTCAAGATCCTTAGCTCAACACTCACAGCAAACCTCTCTCCAGTCTGCCCTGCCTCAGTTGAGGGCCACACTCTCCCAGAATTGCAAATTCCCCTCCTGTATTATATTATCAGGAGAATTCATACTCTCAACAAACAGTATTTCAACACCATCTCAAACATCAAAAACTGTAAGTAAAACAAACTTTTATCTACACACCACCATAATCAGCACTCTTCAAAAATTCCAGTAGATGCCAACGGCCTCTGGAACTGCTCGGACGCCATTAGCCATGCGGCTGCTGCAGCCACCATCGCCACTTCCGCCCCCATCCTGGCTGCTTCCACATACACTTCCGCCCCTCACAATTTCTCATGCACCACACGTGACATCACTCCCGCTCGTATGTCATCGCTGATGTCACACGCTCAAAGACTTCCGCCTCCTATTGCTGTGTTTGCCACCACTTCCACCCCACCAACGTCAGTCAACTATATTCTGCTGGGACGTCCCCAACACAACTCACTGTCACCATCTCCAGAACCCTGAGGGGAACACCAACCGTGCTCATGACTCTACCCCCATTCCACCCACCACCACACCCACTCCAGTTACAGGCTCCGCCCCTACTCCCAGCTCCACACCCCCACCAAATCCCAACTCTCAGTCCTGCCAATTTTTGACCATCCCTCCAGACCACCCCCTCTCTGAGGACGAGCGATCAGTCCTCAGAAAAGGCCTCACCTTTATCCCCCTTCCCACTCATCAATGAATTTAATACATGCTGTGACGTCGAACACTTCTTCCGCAGCCTCCACCCCCGAACCTACTTTGGCAATCATACTCTCGCCCACCTTCCGAGGACCCTTTCACTCACCTCCAACACACTCCATCCTCCTGGACATTCGGTGCTGGCCTTGACGTCTTCATTTCCAACTGCTGCCGAGACATTAACCACTTCAAACTGTCTACCCCCTCCCCCACTCCAACCTCTCACCCTTACAATGCGCAGCCCTCCACTGCCTCTGCTCCAATCCTGACCTCGCTATCGAGCCAGCAGATAAAGGCGGTACAGTGGTAGTCTGCCGCACTGAGCTCTACACCGCTGAAGCCAAATGCCAACTCAAGGACACCTCCTCCTACCGCCCCCTCTGTCATGACCCCACCTAAGCTTTGCTAAGCATTGACAAATGGAGTTTAATGCGGAAAGTTGTGAGATTGTTCACTTTGGAAGAAATAGCAGGAATGCAGACTGTTGGAGTAATGGTAAAATTCTTGGCAGTGCAGATGAAGAAGATGTCTCGATGGCCATTTGCATAAATCCCGGAAAGTTACCAAGCAGGTTAATAGGATTGTGAAGAAGACATGTGGTGTGTTGGCATTTATTTGTAGGGCGATAGAGTTTCTGGGCCACAAAGTCATGATTCAGCTATACAAGACACGAATGTGGCTGCACCTGGAGAATTCCATTCAGTTCTGTTCACCACATTATAGGAAGCATGCAGAAAGTGTTCAGAGGAGATTTACCAGGATGTTGTCGCGTATAGAAAGAAGGTCTTACGAAGAAAGGCTGAGGGAACTGAAGCTGTTTTCGTTGAATGCAGAAGTTTGAGAGATGAATAATTGAGACTTATGAGAAAATCAGAGGGTTTGAGAGTGTGGACAGTGAGAGCCTTTTTTCCTGAGATGGTTAACGTTAACAGGAGGGATCAGAGTTTTAAATTGAGAAGTAATAGATTTAGGACACATACGAGGGATAGTTTTCTTTTGTTACGCAGCGAGCAGTAGGGTCGGGGAAGGGCACGCTGCAACAGTTGTAGACTTGCCGATGTAAACGGCATATAAATGTGCATTGGACATACATATGAATATTAATGAAATTGTGTGTATTAGATGGGCGTCTACTTAATTTCACAGTTCTGCACAGCATCCAGGGCCGAAGGACCTGTACTGTGCTGTAACGTTCTATGTTCTATGTTCCATATTCTCTACGTCAAATTATTACACTCTCGGATAACACGTGCAAAGGAGTGCAGATGCAGTCATCTCTTATTTGAGCAGGAATCGGATCCCCGATGTTATGAAGTTGAAAGCGTTTACTGTACCTTTAAGAAAGAATGAATGGTCTTCTGCACTGAGAGCTTAAGAAAATCTGCCATACGACAAGCTTGCAGTCTCAAACTGGATTTGAATACATATTGCATTTCACTGCGAAATAGACAACTCAGTTGGTTGATGTTTCACCAAAAATTCGATTTTCAACTGATTAAATTTTGCCTGAGGATACTAAATCCTAATTGTGTTTGAAGTCATTGTTTGGCAAACCTGAAACAATTAGATTATCCGATGTTTGGGTTAGAAAGGAAACAAGCATTTTGAAAGTCAGACAGAGTAACTGCAATCAAGAAAGGAATTGTCATCCACAGAGTAACGTCACCGAAACACTCTCTGACAAATTACCATTTTCATATGAAAGATTTTCCCTGTAAAAAAGAAAGACGATGACCAAAGGAGATTCTCACATGAAAAAAGAATGATACTGGAGTCGACAGTCAAAGCTACTTTCTTGTCAGCACCAATGAGAGCTTTCATTCTAAACAGTTTTGAAGGATATTCAATAATTCTTGATTGTATTTAAAAAGTTTAAAATACATGAATCGAAAAATTTTGGAGCGATATGGGCCGAATGACGGCATGTGGGACGAGGTGAATTTGGGATTACAGTAATCAGAGCCTGGTTCCACTGAAGGATCTGTTTCAGTGCTGAATGACTCTGTAAACCTTCCACTCGCTCCATTGCCAACGCTTTGGGATGATGCAGAAACTTACACACTTTCAGTTCAAATGGTTTTTTGAGTAAGTTCTCTTTATCAATTCTAATCTCTCACAGATTGTGATTTCGACCGGTCACTGTGTCTCAGAGAATTTATGGAGGATTTTCTGTGTCATTTTCTGTGAGGAAGGTACCAATGTATTCCCCTCCATGGGAGCGCAGATGGCCTCTATCAAAGTCAATACATCGGATCACTGCACGCGGGAGATGATGGACACAACTCCCTTGCCTACTCGGAAAGTTCCAGAATCCAAACACTTCAATGAAACTATCACTTCACAGTCACTGACAGCACAGTTCTCTCCCTAGTGTGTGGTTACAAGTTATGGTGAAAGAGGCGATGTTAATCTGATAGCTTTCAGAATCAAACTACATTGACACTTTGTATCTTGATGGAATACTTGTAACTGGAAGAGTGGCCAGAAATGAACAGCTACCGAAAAGTTGTAGATGACGGTTTATTCAGAAATATCACTGAGATGGAAGTGTTCAATAGACTCCCAACAGATTGGACATAGGCCCTTCTGTTCAACAAGTCCTCACCGACCATTTGAACAGAACCTCACCGAGGCCTATTCCTCCCATCCTCTATTTACCTCTGACTAATGCTTTGTTCGTACTCAAATGTTTGTACGAGACGCGAATGAAATCCATGTAATAGTTTTTGATTGAAAGTGAATACAACAGTTTGCATCTTTGCCAAATGTAGATACAAGTAGTGATGCCGTTCACAATGGTTTACAGAATTTATAAGTGGACAGAGATGGACTTACCAGGAACAGCAACAGTAGCGAGGATGGGGTAGTAGCCTGCCTGAATAATCACCAGCACACATCGTATTCGCCATGCTAACGACATTTGAAAATTATTGAGACAGTACAGAGCCCAGTATAAACCTCTGCCCATTGTTGCGGCCTTCCAGTGTATTGTTCTCAGATTATGATCCGTCGCTGTAGCATCCCCGCCTATTGTTCTAAGATTATAATTCATGGTTAGACTGTAATTCACTTTACTGTTTAATATTCTCAGATTCTGACTTCTGCCTCTCTCTGAATCCACTGTTGAGGATGATACTTACACGGTTATTATGGGATAACAAATTTGAAGAAGCTCATTATTAATAGAAGAGGAAAACTCTTCTGTGACTAAGTTAGGATCCATGGAGACTCATGTCGTTCACAGTCACTGAACAAACAGCTCAAGTTAATACCTTTCACTACATCACTTTCAAGAAAACAACAACACTTGGTCTGGGTGGGATGCTGAAATCGCCTGCTATTGGTCTTATGCTCATCTCCAATTATTCTAACAATATAGCAGATAATGATGAATGGTTATGCTTTCTCTTCACAGGGTCTGTTACATTATCAACATAAAACGCTCTCTGTAACTGCAGTCCTTCGAGACAATCGAGTGGATTCACTGCACTGAGGCCATCTCCATCTTAACAACTATAAATCTACATAAGGCTTCTCTGCAAAGCTGCTCTGAATACAAGAAATGCAGATTTCTCTGGACATGCCTCTCGCTCCTCCTGTAAAGCAATACTTTAACTTTAACTCAATGCTTATCAATAACTTACTTCTAAAGATGCAAACAACTAATTTCACTGTTTCTACGACTTTTCCTTTTGTGATTTAGACCAAAAGTAGTTGTTACATTTACAATTGCATTGTTTATTGGAATTGAAGACTCAGAGGCTATATGTGAGTGTGTGTGTGTCTCTCTGTTTGTGTGTGTGGCTGTGTGTGTGTGTGGGGGGGGGGGGGGGCTGTGTGCGTGTGTCTATGTGTGTATGTCATTGGTTAAGAAACAGGAAGGTGTGAGTGACAGTAGCTGTGGAGACAGGAGAAGAGTAAAATGATATCTCTCTGTCACCAATATTTTTCTTAATAGAAGGAATAAAATAAAATACACAAAAAGAAATACAAGATATTTTGGAGGAAGAGTGGCGTCAGAAAATGGAAACAAAACTGGATTATTTGGAATGGAGGAAATATAACTTTATATACAGTATTTAAACAGTGTATGTGCAATGAGGAAGATTGCATATATGCACAACACATTTAGAATGAACAACGGAAACAGTTAACAAGATATGACTCATATAATGTATAAAAATTAGGACGCAATAAAAGCTAATTTGATCCACATATATCTATTTAAATATATTTACTGTTCCACTGAGTCTGACAATAGCTAGTGTCTGTCATATCATTAGAGATAACAGCTTTGGCATCATACCTATCACTTTAACGTTACTCTCTTGTACATGCACTATATAGAGGATCACAACACACAGGAATTGCGAAAGCAAATAAGTGAGCACGTTTACTTCTGTCGATGGTCTAGTTTCCCAGTTTTTACATCTTCTCATCTATGTTCTCACTCTCTTTCTCTCTTTGTGTCCCGTTAATAAATCTTCGTGTCTCATCTTTCAGTCCTCTTTCTCTATAAACATGCATTGCTCTCTTGTTGGCTTATGGTGATTCTACAAAGACGTGAAAGAGGAGCTGGCAACAATTAATTGAAAAAAAGAGGCGAGCAGGGAAGAGCATGGCGCAGCAATAGCAGTAGTTTCTGGGGATAGTTTCGAGGATAGCAGAAATTCATCTCAAATAATCAGAAGCATAACTATGGGAGGACAAGGAAGCCATGAGTGCTAAAATAATTCAAGGACAGCATAAAATCAAACGACAAAGCATACAATATATCGCAAATTATTGTGCATCCAGAGGATGAGGAAGCATTTAAATACCAGTGGAGGTTAACTCATCAAAGCAATAAGGTGGAATAAAGCAATAAGCAAGATGGAATAGAACGGTAAGATTGTTAATAATATAATGGGACAGTGCAAGAGGTTTTTCAACATGTAACAGAGAAGCAAGGGAGGGAAGAGAAAACATTGTCTTGAGGAAAATGAGTTTGGAGTAGTTTGGGGAAACAAAAAGATGACAGAGGAATTGTTAGAAATATTTGTATCAGATATTAAGGTGCAAGATACAAAAAGCGTGCCAGAACTTTCAGAGAGACAGGGGGCTGAGGTAAGTGAAGCGACCATCATGAAGAAGAAAGTGCTGGGAAAGTTGAAAAATCTGCAGATGGATATATCAACCATACCAGACAGACAACATCCCATTGTTAGAAGGAGAGAGCCGAACAGTTTGTAGTGGTATTGTTGGTGATCTTTCAGGAATCACTGAAATCAGAGACGGCCCCCGAGAACTGGCAAATATAACCTACCTGTTGAAGGAGAGAGGGCCGTAGAAGACAGGAAATTACAGGTCGCCTGGTAATTTGAAAATGTTTTACAATAAGGCACAGCGGATCTCTGGATTTATGAAGAGAGCTTTAGAGTGTAAAAGCACGGGCGTCTTAAAGGATAAAACAGAACAGAACAAAAGGCACCAGCCTCATTATTGGAAAAGGGAATGGGAAGCACAGTCCTATAAATCTTGCACTGGCCTTTTGCCAAACATCTCAGATGTTGTGGCACCATTTACAGAAGTTACCCACACACTGTACAGAAACATTGGGAAAGGAGGAGGCCATTCAATCAATTGAGCCTTCCCCATTCTAGTCCATGACCAAGTATCTCCACAATACACTTTTCCGACAATTTACATATCTTTTAATGTGAGTAACCATCGGGAAAATATAAAATATAATTTGCCGAATTCCCTTCCACCATTTAATTTTGGTCCTCTTATCAATACAAATGTAATTATTCCATAGCGCATAATTATCAAACATAACTTTTCTGGAAAGCGATGAATGAGTGATGGAAATTTACATTATATGGCGAGCTCCCTCTCACTCGTACGTGAATGCATCTCCACCACCAGCTGATGAGCAAACCCCAGCATCAGGATCTTCTGTCTGCAAAGTGTTCAGCTAAAACAGGACTGCAATCCAATCTGCAAACTTGAAACTGAGCCTGGATCTGGGAATTGCAGTCGACATACAAATCAAATTTTACTTTAACCTGGGGGAGAATTTTAGAGAGAACTGGAAATCTGTATCGGGATCACGTGGTCTGTCGGCTCACATTCTGTCGAGTGAAGAGCTTCCTGGAAGTTACATTGCTGTGTTTAGTGACTGCAGTGTTAAAGTCTTACATTTACTGTATGAACTCATTGCAATATATGATTTAAAGATTCACTTTGACTGTGCTATCGGTTGTGTTAGGCTAAATATGATTTTTGTTTGAATATTTACAGGTAATTTTGGTGGTTTGCACTTAAATTGTTTTTCCATTGGCCCCATTATTTATATTGCACCATTTTCTATAACACTGTTTTCCAGGGAAAACAACTGTCACGTTATCAGAGAACTACCTGTAATAATGGTTGATCCTCTATCTCCACCCCAACTCCTGCTCTCTCCCCATCCATTTCATGTCTAGACATCCTTATTTTCCTTCAGTGCCTTGGGGTCCATGGTCTTATGTGGAAGACAATTGCTCAAATTTATGCGGCTTTGAATGAAGACATTTATTCTCATATCAGTGCAGAGTGGCTTGCCTGTACGTCATGGTGTGGACCTTGTTTGAGACGCCCCTGCTGGGGTAATTATCATCCCTGCTTCCAATATGTCTCAAAATTTTATATACTTCACTGAGATTAGAAAATAGAACAGTACAGCACAGCAATAGTTCTTTTGGTCGCCCTCAACTTTACTGACCACGATGCTCTTCTAAACAATTCGCATCTGCCTGTTAATGAGTCCGTGTAAATGCCACTCACATAGAACCATTGCTCGCCTTTCTGCTTTTACTACCTAGCTTCGCACCTTCCATCCTCTGTGTGGAAAAAAAACAACACTTGCTTCTAACATCTCATTTAAACGTTCCCCATCTCACCTTAATTCTTTGTACTTTTGCATTTAACACAAGTACAATGGCAGGGAAATTTCGGTAATCCATGTTATCCTTGCCTCTACAAATTTTATATACCTGCACATGGTCACTTCCTCCGCCTCTAACACTCAGCAAAACAATTCAAGACTGTTAAATCTCACCTATAATCTAACACACCCTCAGGACACCTAAAGCAGGTAAATTGGTAATCTGCTTTTGTATCCTTTACAAATACTCCACGTCCTTCCTATCATGTGATGATAAGAACTGCATGCAGTAATCCAAATGTGGCCACACTAAAGTTCCATAATGTTACAATGCAACTTGGAAAAGTCTATACTCAGTCCTAGGCCGGTGAGGACAAGCATGCTATGTGCTTTCTTTCCAAACTCACCCACCTGTATTGACACTTTCAGGCAAATGTGGGCGTGCAGCAAGATCTCGCTGTATATCATTGTCCCTCAGTATCTAAACATACTTCTTGCATTTGACCTCACAATCTCCGTTATCTCATAGTTGTCCAGAAAGCACCATTTGCCATTTTTCAGCCATCTTTCCAGCAGATCCTAATCCTGATGTAACAGTTGATTTCCTTCCTCATTATCCATACCTTCACGAAATTACTTGACGTTTGTAATAATTATATTTGCCATTTCCTTTGGTTTCTCTTGTCTTAGAATCTGTAATGACAGAACATTTCAACAAGGAATGACTCATTCAACACAGAGATGAAGAGGCATGTCTTCACTCAGAGGGAAGTGAATCTATGGAATTCTAGACTGCAGGGGGCTGTCGAGGTTGGGTCATTAAGAATATTCGCAGGAGAGATGGTCAGATGTTAATTAATCAGGGAAACAGCGGTTACATTGGAAAAGCTGGAAAGCAGATTCGATGAGCCTTTGATCACCCATTATCACATCGAACGTTGGAAATACTCGTTGGACCAAATGGCTTAATTACCATCCGACATGTCATGGTCTTCACTTAATCAGTTTCAAATTCATTAAGAGATGATGTAATGTTATGGTTCTCTGCTAACTAAGCTCCTATAAATTGAGATTATTAGACATTTCTCATTACATAGTATTACATCTGGAGCAGCCCATTCTCTTGATGGTACTTCATTAATTATCCAGTCTGGATGGAGGCTACTGTCACAGTTTTTTGTACAGCTCTTGCTACTACGATATGCAATGTCCTGATTGTAATCATATTTACATTAACATCAGTCTCCGGTGCCAATAAAGGAATTCATGCTAACTGTTGCTGCTGCTTGTGGTTTCCAAGATCCACCCACATATAATGTGGATTTTGCTCATAAGATCCACGACGCTGTCTCACTCATGCACTGACCACTTTCTTTCTTCATTCACATTTCTTTCTTGCCTGAACTGCCTAAATACCGACTACCCTTCCATATTCACTTTGCGGCCAAGGTCATTCTGCAGCTACTTCCCTGTAATGACAGTTCGGTCATATCTGTTCCCTTCAGTTCATGATGTATTTCTGTCTTGCCTTGTTCCGCATTCAGGGAGCGTTTCAGTGAGATAGTTGGGGTTAAAAGGATGAATGGAGTTGACATTGGTAGGTCTCGAGTATGTTACAAAGTTAAGTATAGTTATAGGCAAACGTAAATGTTCGTGGGAGTAATGTCCTCTGGGTTTTGGGGAAATTACAGAGGTAGAGTGAGCTGGGTAAGGCAGACAGACAGAAAGGGGCCCTGAGAGAGAGGAGGGATGTGGCGATGAGGACTGGAGAAACTAAAATAGAAATGGAGGGGTTTATGAAATGAGCAAGTTTAAAATATAAGAAATCTTGCACGTTTTGGATGTTTCGTGAATAGGAAGGCCATGGAGTCTGGCAGCTTTTCCAGGATACAGATAGATATATACATAGGAAGTATCACACAAATTTGAGGAAGTACCCTCGGTAGGGAGGGTTGAAGTGCAGAGTGAACTTTACATCGATGGAAGAGCTGGAGTGAAAGAGCTGGATAAGGCTATGGAGATAAGTAGATGGATGGAATGACTGGATGAGCTGATATTGAACTTGAGACTTGTAAAAACTGGAAAGCCATATGGATTGGAGTGGTTGCTCCAGATCAGGAATTCTTCAATTACTTGAAGGGATTACCCATTTTGTGAAGTTTAAAAGGGTTGTAGAGATTGGCAGTAATGTCAGGACTGGAAGAGTTCGCACAGAAATGGAAGATTTTCGGGGCTGCTGGTGTTTAATAAAATAGTGAAGTGGTAGTAGTAGTTTACAGAGGGATGAAACTTTTTTAGCACAAGCACAAGATACACAGAAAATGCGTTACAGGTGATAGTGTACGAAACAACTGGAAACTCATTGACCCTGGAAGCGCTAAGAGAAGTGTGGATGCTTGTGGAGTGGGAAAAGTTTATCGATTATACATAGATTGTTAAAGACGTGGATGTTAAACTAAAAAGTGAGGTCTGCAGATGCTGGAGATCAGAGCTGAAAATGTGTTGCTGGTTAAAGCACAGCAGGTCAGGCAGCATCCAAGGAACAGGAAATTCGACGTTTCGGGCTAAAGCCCTTCATCAGGATGAGCTTCAGACACTGACATGTATTGTAGGCACTTGGGTAAAAAATAATATAAGGGTCTGAAGAAATTTGCAGGAAAAGAGGTGCTGATGGGATTGGAAGATGTTACAGATGTTGGGAGGATTGTGTTTGCTGGTACCGGTTAAAGATATGGAGGACTGCAGAGACAGCAAGGCATCATACAGGTCTTTTTCTTAAGAGCAAGGGGGGCATCAGAAATAGAGAAAGAATAGTGGCTTAAGGGGTATCTGCAATCAAGGCATTTCATGATACAGTACGATGTTACAACGACAGTGACAGTTGAAATGATTGAAGGAGCAAATACAGACAGGGAAGAAATTAGACATTCTTGGATATTACATTTAAGGGATGGAAAGGAGTTAGTAACGAAAGGACGTTATAAAGATCGTGAGGGTTGGAGTAATTGGAGCAGGTCTGACATACATGGCGTATTCTTGTCTCTGAAGGAGGATGTTACATTGAAAGGGAGCAATGTCGGGGCTTGAGCAAGTGACACAAACAGAGAGAGTTCTGCGAATTGTCGGAGGTTACACAGGTGGGGAGGATCATGGGGACTGAAGATTGTTACACAGCTCGGGAAGGAATCTGGGGACTGAAGGAGGTTATGCAGATGGGGGAATGTGAGGAGTGAAGGACGTCACATACACAGGGAGGGATTTGAGGACTGACGGAGTTTATGCAGATAGGCAGGGTTCTGGGTTCTGAAGGAGATTACGCAGATAGGGAGGATTGCGATAACTGAAGGAGTTTACATAGATAAGGACATTTGTGGGGACTGAAGGAAGTTAGGAATTTACAGGGAAACACGAGAAAGGGTCAGGCGACGACCATTTGACTAAAGACCAAACCCCAACATTCAATTTGATGATAACCAATCAACTAACTCAGTATACCGTTCCTGCTTATACCCCATACTCTAATATTCTCGTGCCTATTGGCATTTAGTTTTAGAGACGGCGGTAGCAACTGGCGGGGGAGTGGGTGGATTACAGAAATGGGGATGGCTGTGGAAACTGGACCAGGTGAAAGATACAGGGAGAGTTTTAGTATTGGAACCACTTTAGAGGAATCTGGTGTATATAGGAATGGAAAGTGTTTACAATCTCGAGGAGGATTATAGAAGTTCATGTCGGTTATTGATATAAACTGTGTTGTCACTCTGGAGAAGGTTAATGGTATAAATAATTGTTGTGACGGTAGGTGTTTACATGTTTTTGGAGAGTAATAGGGATTGGCAGAGTTTTGAAGGACTGAGTGTTTTTTTTTAGAAACGGAAGGAGTTTATTTTCATATGGGAACTAGCGGGAATGTCAGTGCAGGGAGAGCAATGTTCCTCCTGCATGATGTTTGAGGTGAGGGACGCCATTAGTGTCACTTCCAAGTACATCAGCAGCAAGTGCACCCAACTTTCGCTCCTTCAAAACAGGACGATCTTGACGTGAACCAGAAGGGTGCTAATATTCTGGGTGGGAAATTTGTTGGTGCTATTCGGGTGGGTTTAAACTAGCACAGCAGGGGGATGGGAATCGGATGTGCATTTGCAGTGCACAGGAGGATGAGAGCGGGAAGTTTAGGGACAGGATTGCAGGATCACAGGAATGTGCTGGCAGACAGCAAACTGGTTTGAAGTATATCTACTTCAATGCTAGAATTATCCAAAATAAGGTAGATGAGCTTGCGGCATGCATAGGTACCTGGGAATTCGATGTTTGGGTCATTTCGGCGACATGGATACAGCAGGGTGAGGAGTGGACGTTGCAGTTTCTACCGTTTAGATCTTTTATTATGAACTGACAAGGCGTTAAAAGAGGGAGAGAGGTGGCCTTGCTAGTCTAGGATAGTATAACGGTGGCTGAGAGAATTGTTGATGAGGACTTGTCTACTGAGATACTGTGAGTTGAGGGTAGAAACAGCAGAGGAGAAGTTACATTGCTTTAAGTTTTTAATAGGCCTCCATTGAGTTCCAGGGAGGTGGACGAGAGGATTAGCAAAACTATTCTGGGTAGGAGTGAAAGGAACTTCCCAAACATTCACTGGAAATGCTATAAATCTATGACGTTGGATGGATCACTTTTTGTCCAATATGTGCAAGAGGGTTTCCTGGCACAGTATGTCGAAGGGAAGACAGTGGAGAGGTCACTTTGGATCTGGTTCAGAGTAATGAACGAGGCCAGATGTTTGATAAAGTTGTAGGTGAGCACTTTGGAGAGAGCGACCATAATTCGGTTACATTTAGTTTAGCGATGGAAAGGGATAGGTACATACCACAAGTGAAGAGTTATCGATGGGGGAAAAACAATTATAATGCGATTAGGCAAGAATTAGGATGCATAAAATGGGGTAGGAAAATGCAGTGGATGCAGACAATGGGAATGTGGACCTGGTTTAAGGAACAGCTATTGTGTGTCCCTGATACGTATGTCCCTGTCATGCAGGGAGGAAGTGATAAGGTAAGAGAACCGCGGATTACTACAGAAATTGAATGTCTTGTTAAGAAGCAGGAGGCTTATGTGTTGATGAGGCAAAATGTTTCAGATGAGGCAATGAAGATTTACAGATCAGCTGGGAATGAGTTCCAGAGCCGCAATATCATGCTGTAACTATACAAAACGCTGGTGCGGCTACACGTGGAATATTGTGTACAGTTCTGGTTCCCATATTTTGGGAAGGATGTGGGCGTATTGGAAAAGGTGCAGAGGAGATTTACCAGGTATTATGTGGAAATGCTGAGAGACTTGAGCCTGTTCTCATTGGAAAGAAGAAGGCTAAGATGGTATTTGATAGAAATATACAAGCTTTTCAGAGGATTAGATAGGGTAGACAGTGAAAGTGTTTTTCATTGGATGATGACGTCAACTTGTACGAGGGGGCTTAACTACAAATTGAGGGGCGATAGATTTAAGACAGATGACAGAGCAGCTTCTTTACCGAGTGACTGTTAAAGGTGTGGAGTGCCCTAAATGCTAATGTAGTCAACTCAGCCACCTTATCAATCCTTAGAAAAGCACATGGATAATTTTGGGATAGTGTAGGGAGACGAGCTGAGAATAGTTCACAGGTCGGTGCAATATCAAGGGCCGAAGGTCCTGTTCTGTGCTGTACTGTTCTATGTTCTATGTTCTATACGGATTATAGAAACTACATTACTTGACAGTCAGGGTAACTCTGCATGGTGTGCAGAGACAAGAGAGATTCTTACAGCTGGAGGTTGCTAAATAGGCAGTGTCTTTTTTTGTTGTGATCGGGGAAGTTTACATCGATCATGAAGGTAATATGAAAAATAACAAAATAACAAAAAAGAGCAACATAAGAACAGGCCCTTCTGCCCACCAAGCCTATACCAATCCAGATCCTCTATCTAAACCGATCACCTTTTTTTCCTAAGGATCTGTGACCCTCTGCTTCCTACACATTCATGCACATGTTGAGATACATTATATGTAACACTGTTGTTCTCGCCCCTACAACCTCCACTGGCAACACGTTCCAAGCACCCACCAAGCTCTTCACAAAGAACTTCCCACGCATATCTCGCCTAAACGTTTCCCTTCTCATTCGTGACCCCAGTAGTAGAATTTCCCACTGTGGTAAAATGTATGTTCCTATTCACCCTGTCTGTAACTCTGATGAATTTGCAGCCACCAATCTGCACCCGCCAATCATTTCCATGTTTCTAATTAAAATAATCCTAACGTACTCAACATCTCTTCATAGCTAACGCGTTGCATGCCAGGCAGCAGCTTGCTGAACCCCCTTTGCCCACTCTCAAGTCATTCACATCCTTTTGGTAATTTGGCGACCTGAACTGGATGCAGTCTTCCAAATGTGGCCGAACTAAATTCATATAGATCAGTAACATGTCCTGCCAACTCTTGTTCTCGACGCCACATACAAAGAAGAAATGCATGCTGTGTGGCTTGTTGCTCACTCTATCGTCCTGTGTTGCCACCTTCAGGGAACAATGGAGTTGAACATCCAGATCACTCTTTGCATCGATTTTTCCTAAGGCTTTTCCATGGAATGTATGTCTTTCTCTTGAATTGATATGTACAAAATTCATCACGTTGCATTTGTCCGGATTGAGCTCCACCTGCCATTTCTCATCCAATTCTCTAACCTACCTATATTCTGCTGCATTACTTGCTATTGCCCTTCACAGTCTGCTGCTCCACGACACGCAATGTCATCTGCAAGCCTGCTAATGAGACCACCTTTACCATCCTCCTGATCAATTTGTATGTAACAAACAATACTGGTCACAGTACGGATCCCTGTGGAAAACCATTGGGCACAATTCACCATATTGAGAGAATCCCTCCACTATTACTCTCTGTCTCCTGATGCCCTGGCAGCTGTCTATCTGTGTTGCTAGCACACCCTCGACCTCATGCGACTTCGCATTCTCCAAAAGACTACCACAGTGAACCTTATCAATTGCCTTACTGAAGGCCATATAAATGACATCTGCAGCCCTCCTATCAACAATCACCTTTGTCACTTCCTCAAAGGACTTTATTAGGTTTGTAAGACATTACTTTCCCTGCACAAAACTATGTTGCCTCTCACTTATGAGCCCATTTTCTTCCAAATGTAAACAGATTCTATTCCTCTGTATCTTTTCCAACAGCTTCCCTGTAACTGGCATGAGGACCAACGGTCTATAATTTCCTGGATTATCCCTGCTCCCCTTCTTCAACAAGAAGAAAACATTTACTGAAGCATCCAGATCTTACTCTCTGGCTGACTCACCGTCTTGAATGAAGGATGAAGGAGACAGATGATAGGAGTTCTGATGAATCAAGAACATCCTGATTACCGACAAGTGACAGGGAAATAGGCAGACTCATATTGAGACTGATTCAGAGAAGATTACAGATATAGAATGGTAATGAGCACCATGGAGGCCTGGAATAACCCAGCCACCATCCTGGCATCTGCTAACCCGTCTTTCAGGAGCGGAGAATTCTGATGGCTCAGGATTTCAGATGACATTCAAGGGAGATAGGTGGTAGCACAGACCGCAATTTGACGCACACAGTGAGGGATGCCTCATGGAGAGATCCTGAGTGATATTACCAGAGAGCAGGAGGATTTTAGAATGAACCAATGGTGCCAGAAGAAGTAGTTTTGATTTAGCAAGCACTGCCGCGAGTACTTACGGGGAGAGAGCTATTGTTTTGGGATGGCCTCTACTGGTACAGTGCTGGGACCATTGCTGTCGTCAATCATACGACCAGGATTATGCAGAGTCCATTAACCTGACATAAATCAGGAAGACCGAGGACAACATCAGGTGAAGTAAAATCTGCAAACCCAAAGAGAAAGATTGAAATATTGGAACACAACGTGGATGTCGCTGAAGACAAGCACAAAGGATCAACAAGTGACTATTTTTAACTGAAATAGTACATCAGCAAATACATTTGGTGAGAGGAAATTGTGGTTTAAAAAAATTAATTACAGTTGCTTGGTTTGAATGCACAAAGCATTACCAGTAACATATATGCTCTTGTGACACAGATTGAAAAATAATTTCTATCTAAACACAACCAGGGAGTGTGGCCACAGGCTGAACAAAACGCTGGGGCATCGCTTTTAACAGCAACAAAACATTGCGGAAGGTCGGGCCGAATGGGAAGCAGGATGGGGGACTCTAATAGTCAGGGATATCAAGGGGATGACCCAAAACAGTGTCGTCAGATTATGATTTGAGTATTAATGAAAATTCTGGGGAATTGAGGTCAGGGCAGGAAAGTTATCAGGCATTTCAATAGCATTACATTGGTAGCGATTGCATTAGACAAATTATTATTGGAATTTGCTACAAGGCACTGGGGTAATTGTGAGGTGATTAAATCTTCCTTTTCCATCATCTCAATGATGGTCAGTATCAGACGAGCCAGAATGTCTCCCACTCACAGGGGGAGGCTGAAGGAGATCTACAGACCTTTCAGTTCAATGAGTAAACCTACATCCAAAACCTCAACCTGAGCTACAAATCTTCTAAAACATTCCACAGACTCTGTTATACTTGGGGCAAAAGGTGGCCTTGGGAAGGTGGTTGGGTGGGGCATTGGGTTTGCTGCCTGATCCTTGTGCTGTTTTCTCCTGGATTCCCCTTTTCCCCACTGCAAGGCACGAGTTGCATGACACCTTTCCAACGCTCCTCCCCCACTTTGGTCAGTATTGGCCCAATAATTCCCATTGATTGGTGGGAATGTTGCACTAACACAATGAGGCCTTGAGGGAATCCCTGACGAACTTCCTCTGCCCACCTGGGGCTCGCCTGCCGTTTCAGAGTTGGGAATAGAACACCTGTTGGGGAGCCTCAAGTCAGTCATGATGATAATGTGCCCAGCCCATCGTAGATGATCAAGGGGAGGGTCAGTGCTGGGGATTCTGGGGATGTTAACCTTGTTCAGGATGCTGCTTTTGATGAGTCTGTCCTACCGATGGATTCACAACATCTTCCAAGGGCAGCTTTGGTGGGTCTGCTCCAACACTCTGCGTTCCCTGCTGTAACAGCCCACGTCTCAGAGACATATCTGAGGGTGAAAACCACCACACGTGTTTAATCCATGAGCTTGCTGTTGGAACTGTTGTTATTGTCCGAGATACACTTTCCCTCAGTCAGCCGAAGGCTGTGCTAGCATACTGTGGACAGTGCTGGATTTTGTCATCAATATCTGCTTTCATCGACAGGATACTCCCGAGGGATTGGAAGGTCGAAGACCACCCCACTCGCCAGAGCTTGATGATTGGGGATACACTCTGCAATGCCATGGCCAAGTTGGTGTAGTACCTTCGTCTTGTGGATGTTCAATGAGACCCATGCTCTCATATGTCTCTGTAAAGTGCTGACAATGGGCAGGAGTACACCCTCTGACATTATACAGACAAACACCATCCACGTTCTGCAGCTCAATAACATTGGGGTGGCTGAATTTAGTTTTGGTTTAGAGGCAGTGGAGGTTGACTAATTTTCTGTCGATTCTGTAGGTTAGCTCTAATCCAGTGGGGAGCTTGTCAGCCACGAAGTGAAGCATTGCAGCGACACAGATTGGTCACAGTGTTGGGACAATGGCACAGCGTTGCTTGACACCGATCCGAACAATGAATGAGTCAGTGATGGAGCCATTTGTCATTACCACGATTTCCATGTCATCGTGGTGCAGGCGAAGGATGGGAACAAACTTCATGGGGCAGCAAAATCAGAGAAGGACGCTCCATAATGTTTCACGAGTGACGGTGTCAAAGGCTTTTATCAGGTCGAAGGCGGCCATGTACGCGGGGAGGTTCTGTTCACTGCATTTCTCCTGCAGCTGCCACGTAATGAAAATCATGTCCCTTTGGCTCTCCGTGGCCAGACGCCACGCTGCGAATCTGAGAGGAGTTCCTCAGCTACTGGGAGGAGACAGGTGAGGAGGAGTTTGACGGTGTCTTTTCCAGTGGTCGTCAGCAGGGAGATTGCCTGTAGTTCCCACGGTCAGAAATGTTCCTTTCTTTGATAATGATCACGACGGTGAAATCTTGGAACTCTCCCGCGATACACACCTCCTTCCAGGTAAAGGAAGCAAGGCCATGGAACTGCACTGGGATCTCTGTGCCACTGTAATTCAATGCTTCAGCGGGGATACCGTCACTCAAACGCTCTTATTGTTCTTGAGCTGGCGGACAGCCTTCTCTACTTCATCTGGGATTGGCGCATTGTCACATGCTGTGGGATATGGTCAAGAACACTCGGATCAATTGCAGAGCCCTGGTTGAGGCAGTCTCTGAATTGTGCCCCCAGCATTGTTCGATGGCTTTTTTGTCTTTGATAAGAGTCACTCGTCCTTCGAAAGAGTGGATGGGTCTTTGGGGGTGTGGGTGATAAAATGGAAGTCAAATGGAGTATGAAGTTTAACAATGGTATTCTACGTACACCCGAGAATCTGACATTGAAACATATCAAAGTACATAGATATAAGACGAGAACTGTCCAAGCATAACCAGGTCAACAGACTGAAATGTATTATTCTGAAGTAGCATGAAGAAAATATTCAACAAAAGGGCATGCCATTGACATAGTCAAAACTTCAGAAAGAACGAACGATCAGTGACTCCCTCGGATCACTTGATGATTATATTAGATTGAAAGTGTCTTTCATAACATTCAATAAAAGGTAACAGTTCTGAAAACAGAGTGTCTTAAAAACTGACAAAAGGACTATTACAATGTTCAAGCAGGTGTTAATGAAAGAACAAGAATTCTCCTAGCAAGAGGAGAGTTGTTGAAGAGAAAATTTGTTCGTCTTTAAATAGATGATAAAGGAGACTTGAATGTGCTGGACGTCCTGGCAGACTTACGAAGTCTGATAAGGGTCTGAATGACGTTATAAAGACTGCATTAATTGTATTGCAGGAGGAGTCCACAGAGTTAGGAAGGGCAATACGTGCTGCAGTTGTCATAAGAGAAATGGAGGTTTAATGGACATGGAAAGAATTACAAGTTCAAAGCGTGCTGCGGGTCCCAAAACAATTTGTAGAGATGGAAAGGGTGAATGTGGTTTGATCGGAAATTAACAGGGCAGTAAGCTAATAAGCATGTGCGATAATAGGAGGAGCTGTAGGAAATGCCTATTGGCAGTTACAGACGTTCTGCTACTTGCTTGACGAAGAGATACCAACACACACATACAGAACTGCTCATTGACACTGGCGCGCGTGCACACGTACACACACACACACACACACACACACACACACACACACACACACACACACACACACACACACACACACACACTTACTGTTTACCTTCACCCTTAAATCTATCTGAAAAATGCACTTGACATGTTTGCCTTGATTGATCAGAGCAATGAGAGAAAGAATTTGCTTGTCACATTCTGGCTGTAGAGTACATTGGTGATTCCAAGAATTGTCATCTAATAATGACCAAAAAAGCATTGTTGATCATCAAAAATCTCATCTGGTTCACTGATATCTTTATGGTAAAACATCTGATATTCTCACTTGGTTTGGTCTAGGTGTGTCTCCAAACACGTAGACATAGCTGACTCTGAGCTTCTGTCTTGCAATTTGCAGTGGGGTAATGAAAATGACACCAAGGCACGCAGGATTAATTGTCTATGCCCTGCTCTGATTTGTCTGACTAAAATGCAATTTATCGCATTCATCTAAAATAAACTACATCTGCTGCTCCTCAACACACTGACCCCGCTCACCAACATCCCAAGATCATCTTGGACAAATTTCTTCACTCTCCACTCTCTCAGCAATTTTATTGTCACACAAAAACTTGCTAAACATGTGTACTATATTCTCCTCCAAATCGTTTATATAAATGAAGAAATGCAGCAGGCTCGGTACCGATCATTGCCACGCCCTACTGTTCCCAGGCCACCAGTCAGAACAACAAACCTCAACCACCAATTCCTGTTTTCTACCATTCAGACAACGTTGTATTCAAATTTCCAGCTCTCCCTGGAGCCAACTTATTAATCAGTGGACAATGCAGAACGTTGTCAAAGGCATTGTTGTAGACAATATCTACCACTCTTCCAACTGTCCACGTCCTCAAAAACTCAATCAGGTTTATGAGATGGAATTTCTCATGCACAAAGCCATGCTGGCGAATCTTAATCAGCCGTTGTTTTCTTTCCAAATGCATGAACATCATTTCGCTTAGCATCTTTTCCAATAATTTACCCAATAGTGATGTCATTGCCACTGGTCAGTAGTTTTCTGAAGTTAACGTGCAGCCCCAAAATAGTGAAACTGCATTGTCCACCCTGCAGTCTCCCAGCACCTTACCGTGGCTGTTGATGATACAAATATCTCTGCAAAGTGCCCTGCAATCTTTTCTCTAGTTTCTGACAGAAATCTTGGATACATGCGATCAGGTCGTGAGGATTTATGGACCTTTCTGTGCCTTATGACGTTCAGCATCCCGCTTTCTCTTTTCTTGACCTTTCCAATACGTCTTTATTTATTTCCCCAAGTTACTCAGCTTCAATGCCATTCTTCATGGTAAATAACAAGCAAAAACATTTGATTCAGATCTCCCCCATTTCCTGTGGTTCTGCACACAGTGCCATGTTGATCATTCAGGGACCATATTCTAACCCAAGCTATTCTTTAGCCCTTATGGAAATTTGTAAAACGACTTCTGAAAATTCAGATGAGTCATAGCACTCTCCCCCACCCTTATCTCATCTACCATTTGTAGCCACTCAAAAATATAAAATCTATCCAGTTCGTTAAAGCAAAATCTCACTTTCAAAATCTCATGAGTCTCCCATTATTTCTAAGGTTCCAGTTATTGTTTGACATATCCTTTACAATACATTTCAGCATTTCTGAAACTTATTGCCAGACTAACATTTGGTTTCAGACTGAAGGTACGAAGAATTCTGGAAATCCTTGTTAGTCAATCTGGAAAACGTAGTTTTCAGTGTCAGCAGGTAATAGATAAGGCACATCAAATGCCGGCATTTATTACAAAGGGGATGGACTCTAAAAATAGGGAGGTTTTACTAAAGAAGTGCAACGTAGGAATCAAACCACACCTAGAATATTACGACCAATATAAGTGCCTTCAGAAAAAAAATATTATTGTATTGGAGGCAGGACAGAGAAGGTTTAATCAGATAATCTTGTGAATGGAAGGATTTTTTGATTGGAAGAGATAGATTAAATGGAGTTTGACCTCACTGGAGTAGGGAAGAATGACACAGCAATTTCTGAAACATCCCAAATTCTGAGGTAGGCACTTGGAAGTTAGAAAATAGCAAAGCAATAGGTACTTCGGTCCACGCTAGTTGGAAAAGACCATATATTTCTAATTATTCATATTACTACTACGAATGGCAGCCATTGTTGCACCCTTCATTTGCTGTTTTACAGCAACCACACACTGCTTCAATTTGTTCATACAATTCCAATCTAATATGACCTTGCTGCGTAAGGTCCATGTCCATAATTTTTTTTGCGTCTTCATGCGTTTTTCTAGATGCTCTTTCAAATTTTTTCGAACATTTCTGCTTCTAAAATCTCCCCAGAAACATTTCTCACTCTTTGAAAAAGATCTCGATTCGCAGATCTCATTTGAAATTTCTCTCTCTCAGCTCAAAACTTTGCACCCTACGGTATGATATTTACAAGTGTGAATTGAGATTTCAACTACCCGCACGATCCACTCCTCTGCTGATGTTATAAATCTGTACCAGGTCTCCCCTCAGCCCCCGACGAAAAGCAGGGGCCTGTTAAAAGTCAAAAAGAAAATATGTGCAAGGAACCAGAGGAAGTTGATGAGGTCTGGAATGAATATTTCTTATCTGTATTCACAGGAGATAAATATTGTAGTCGGGGTCTTCAGTTGTGATAGTAAGGTTCTAAAGCAGGTGTAGACAATATGGAGGACTCTTGAATGTTTTCACAAGCGTGAAGGTGGAGAAGTGCCCAGGGCACAATGAAATGTATCCGATGCTGCAATGAGAATAAAGGGAGGCCATTGCTGGGGCCTTGACGGCTATATTTAATAATTTACTGGCCACAGATGAAGTGCCAAATGACTAGAAGATTGCTAATGTGGTTACTTAGTTCAAGAAGACAAGCAGGCATAGGCCAGGTAATTGCAGAGCAAATCTTCTGATATCAGTGGGAGGGAAATTATTGGAAATGCTTCTCAGCTACAGAATGACTCAAAATTCGGAAACACAGGAATCGAGTAGAGATAGTCAGCACAGATTTGGTCGTGCAAGATCCTATCTGATGAATTTAGTTGAGGTTTTTGAAATGGTGTCTAAAAATATTAAGGAGTGCAGTGCAGATAATCTGGCTCACGTGGAGTTCAGTAAGGCTTTTGACAAAATACCACATGGAAGGCTGGTTCAAAAGGAAAGACGCCATTGGATCCAAGGCAAATTGGATTCCAAACTGGTGAACAGTTGTTTTTGTAACTGGAAGCATTTCACAAGCAGGTGTGCCGCAGGGATCTGTTGCAGAACCACGTCTGGTTAATAGGTATATTGATGAAGTTGATGCAAAAGCACAAGGTATCGTTTGTAGGTGATCCACGACATGAAAGATGAGGGTGTTGTACACAGTGATGGAGATTGTCTCATGCTACAGTCTAATATTATTGAAATGATACACCGAGCAAACTCATGGCAGATGAAGTTTATTTCTCATCAGTGCGAGGTAACAGCCTGTGGGAGGTATGAGTACCAAAGGACAGACATAATGTACCATAGTTCCTTGATGAGTAAAAAGGAACAAAGAGATCTCAGGGGACAAGTCCTTAGATTCCTAATGCTGCCAGCACAGGTAGGCAGGGCGATGAAGACACTTGAACTGGGGGCGGTGGTGGTGTGGGAGTGGGGGTGGGGGGGTGGTGCTATCACCTCTTCCAGTCACTCCAAACCTTCCTCTTGCCTTTACATCCTTCAGTCACTCCATCAAGTGTTCCAGGGACAGATGCTAAGGAAGGACAGAACAGGAGGCAAGAGTGGAGGAGTGTTTGTGACTTTGTGTGGGAAATATTCACAGTAGTATTCAGAAAGGATATTCTGACTACACCGCCTACTGAAGACACGTAATATTTAAGTAAACTTCTCCATACACTTCAGACATCCCGATTTAATTTCTTGCCGTAACTACCGTCCTCCCTATTGCTGTCACCTCCTCCGATCACTCCACCCCTACCTATCATTGTCACATCCTCCAGACACTGTGAATCGCCGCAATCGCAGTGACCTACTCCTTTCAATCCAATCCTCCATAACCCACTCAGCTTCTCCTGTTATTCTCACCTCCTCTATCGTTGACATCTCCTCCATTCACTCCTAACGTTACTAACGCCTTCAACTATCCCATTCACTCCAAACCTTCCTATTGCTGTCACATCCTCCAATCATCCCAACTCTCCCCATCGCTGACACTTCCTCCAGTCACTCCATACCTCCCTATCGCGGTCACCTCCACAATTCAACCCTCCATATAGCTGTCACCTCATCCAGTCACTCCATAACTTCCCATCACTGTCACCTCTTCCAGTCACTCCAAACCTTCCTCTCGCTTTTACACCCTTCAGTCACTCCAACCCTCCCCATTACCGTCGCATCTTCCAGTCTCTCCAAACCTCCCTATCTCTGTAATTCCCTCTATCACTACAATAGTCCTTATCACTGTCGCCTCCTTAAGTCACCAAAACACTACCTATCACAATCACCACCTCCAGTCCCTCGAAATCTCCCTATTGCTGTCACCTCCTCCAGCCAGTCCAACCCTACCCGTCGTTGTCACCTCCTCAATTAGCTTCTTAAATCCATATTGCCGTCACCTCCTCCAGTTACCCCAATGCTCAATATGACTGTATTCTCTTCCAGTCACTCCAGCCCATCCAATCGCAGGCACATGCTCTAATCACTCCATAACTCCTCGTCTCTGTCACCTTCTCCAAGTCACTCCAACCCAACCTATCGCTGTCGCATTCTCCAGTCACTCCACCCTCCCTGGCGTTCTCGCCTCCTCTAATCACTCGACGCCTCCCTGTCATCGTCAACTCCTTCGGTCCCTGAACACCTCCCTATCGCTGACAACTATAATCGGCCTAAACATTTCTATCACTGTCTCCTCCTCCAGTCACTCCAGTCCTCCCTCTTGCTATCACATCCTCCTGTCACTCCAACTCTTGCTATCGTTGTCACCTTCTCCAGTCACTTTAATTTCCCTCTCACTCAATTCCTTCATATCACTGACACCTCCTCCAATCACTCCATCCCTCCTTATTGCTGTCACCTCCTCCAATCCTCCCTAGCACTTTCACTTCGTCCAGCCACTGGAAACCTCCCAATCACTGACACCTCCTCCAATCACTCCAACACGCCTGTTCAGTCACCTCCTCCAGTCACTTACCCTGCCTATCGGTTCTCCTCCTCCAGCCACTCCTTCTCACCTTGTCGTTGTCACCTCCAACGTTCAGTTCAGACCTTCCTATCAATTTAACCTTCTCCAGTCATTCCAAACCTCCCTATCTAAGGAACCTTCTCCAGTCCACTCCACACTCCCGATTACTGTCAACACTTCCAGTCATTCCAAACTTGCCTATCGCTGATACTTCCTCCAGTCACCCCAAACCTCCCTACTGCAGTCACATCCTCCAATCACTCCATACCTCCCTACTGCAGTCACATCTTTCAAGTCACTCCCACCCTCCCGATCACTGTATCACCCTCCAGTCCCTCCAACCCACTGTCACTTCTTTCTTTCACTCCGACCCTCCATATCCCTGTCACCTCCTCCAATCATTCCAATTCTCTCTATTGTTGTACACTCCTCCAGTCACTTCAACCTCCATATTGCTAACACCTCCTCCAGCCACTCTACACCTCCCTGTCACTGACACCTTCTCCAAACACTTCAACCCTCCCACTTACTGTCAACTCCTCAGTCAATCTTACCGTTCTTATCATATCACTTCCTCCTATAAATCCACTCCTTCCTATCGCTTTAACCATCTCCTGTCCCACCATACTCCCTAACTATGTAAGCTTCTAAAGTTACTCAAACCCTCCCGTTTGTATTAACCTTCTCCACTCACCCCCACCTTTCCATATCGCGATGAATGACTCCATTCAATGCAATCCTCCCTATTGCTCTCAGCTCCTACAATCACTATAAAACACTACTAACGTTGCCATCTCTTCCAGTCACTTCAAACCTCCATATCACTGCCTTCTGCTACAGTCACTCGAACCCTCCGAATGCCTGTCAAGTCCGGTCACTGCAGCTCTCCCGATCATTGTCAGCTCCGCCATTCAGTAGAACCCTCACTATCACAATCATTTCTCGCATTCATTCCACCCTTCCTTTCGCCGTCATCTCCTCCAATCATTCCCACTTTCCCTAACGCTGTCACCTCCTCTAGTCAAACCTCACTATCGCCGTCACCTCCTCCAATCATTCCACCACTACCTATCGTTGTCACCTCCTCCAGTCACTCCAAAATTCCTTAATGCTGTGACATCCTCCAAATCACTCCATTCCTCCCTATCGTTATCTCTTCCTCCAGTCACTCAAAACCTCCTTATTACTGTACCCTCTCCAGAAACATCAAACCTCCCTATCGCTGTCACCTCTCTAGTTAGTCCAATCCTGCCTGTCATTAAATTTCTTGCTGTAACTATCGTCCTCCATATCGCTGTCACCTCCTCTCATCACTCCAACCCTACCTATCGTTGTCACATCCTCCAGACACTTCAAGTCTCCTCATCGCTGTCACCTCTTCCAAATCACTCCCATCCTCCCTATCGCGGTCTCCTCCTCCAGTCACTCTAAATCTCCCTATCACTGTCACCTCCTCCAGACACATCAACCCCCACTATCCCTGTCAACTCTCCAGTTAGTCCAATTCTGACTGCCATTGATTTTCTCGCTGTAACTCCCATTCTCCCTTTTGCTGTCTCCGCCTCCAATCACTCCAATCCGCCATATCGCTGTCACCTCCTCCAAACCACCCCTCTCTGTTGCTCTCACCTACTGAGGCACTCCAACTGTCCTTGTCACTGTGATCTCCGCCAGTCACTCTAATTCTCCCTATCACTGTCACCTCCTTCAGTCACTCCAAACCTCCCTATCTCTGTCACCACTTCCAGACACTCCACCCTTCCCATTCGCTGATATATCCTCCATTCACAACACCCCTCTCTATTGTTCTCATCTCCTGAGGCACACCCATCGTAGCTATCACTGTGATTTCCGCTACACACTCCGAATCTCCCTATTACTGTCACCTCCTTCAGACATTCCAAACCTCCCCATCGCTGCCACCTCTTTCAGACACTCCGATCCTCCCTTTCGCTGTCACCTCCTCCAGTCACTGGAACACACGCATTTGCAGTAAATTCCTCCAGTCTCACCTGCACTCCTTATTACTGTCTACTCCAATCGCTCCCACCAGCCGAATCGTTGTCCGCTCCTCTATTCACTCCGAACCTCACTGTCGTTGTCACTTCCTCCACTCACTCCTTAAAATCCTGATCGCTATCTCCTCCTCCAGTCACTCTCATCTTTTCTATCATTGTCTCCTCCTCCAATAACTCCTACTCTCACTATTACTACAATCTCCTCCAATCACTCTAGACCTCCCTATTGCTGGCGAATCCTCCTGCAACTCCAAACCTCCCCATTGCTGTCATACCCTCAACTTAATTCAACCCTCCCTATCACTGACACCTCCCCAATTACTCCAATCATCCCTATAGCTGTCACCTCCTCCAATCTCTCCAATCCTGCCTGTCATTGTGAGTCCTCCAGTTGTGACCTTGCCAAAAGGAATGGGTTGAATGCGGGAAATGCTTGGCGAATTAGATGATCTGTCGTGATTGTATTGGACAGTGGGTTAGGCTTGTGGGACTTGCACGACTATTCATCACTCTGTCTCCATGCCTTCTTTCCATCCCTACTATTCTCCCTATTTGTTTAACCAACACAACCTCCTCACATTGGAACTTTCTCAAATTGCAGTATACCCCACAAATGTCCTCCAGTCCCTGCAACCCTCCCACTCTGTTTTCTCCTCCGTCCCAATCAACTCCCTATCTTTGTAACTTTCTGTAGCTGCTGGAATCCACCCTATCTCTGTAACATCATATCCTGAAGTGTCCCTGCCTTTGTGTGCTCCACCAATCCCTCCAGTCCCTGTCTCTGTTACCTTATTCTACCCACTGACAACTCCTCCTCAACTGCAACCTGCTCCAAACCTGTTGCCTTCTCCTCCAAACCTTCCTGTGTGAATCATCCTTTTAAGTTTATCACCCCTTCCTATCTCTACAACCTACACCAGCTTCCGTAGCCCTCCTTCCATCTGTTAGCTCCTCCATTCCTTGAAAAAAAGCTGTGTCTGCACTTACCACCAATCTCGATATTACTCCGCATCTCCCAGACCGACTGCAGTTTCTACAGATTCTGCGGTCCATTTTACTGTAACCTCCCTCAGAAGCTGCAAGTCTTCCTTCAGTCTTTTAGTTTTTCAATCTGCAACAACAATCCACACTCTCTATTTACTCCTCGACTGCGTCCAACCCTCCCAGCTCCTCAAACACCCTTCTGCTCTGTTTACCCTGCTTCTCTGCCTAAAATTTCCTTCTCTCTGTAAATGATCCAGTCCCTCCACACTTTCTTAACTCCTTAACCGCCTGCAGTTCCTCTAGCCTTTCCTACCTACCACAGACAATTGCAGCACATTTGACCCTCCCTAAATCCATAAGGGTGGCAGTGGCTGGATGTGTTCAATGGCGAATAAAATTTGTCGGAGACTCATCACCCTCCTTGTCTGTGTCACCCGTCCAAGCCGCTCAACTCTCCCGTTTCTATAATCTCATCCAGCCTTGACAATGCTCCCTTACTATGTACCTCTGCCTGCACTGAGGACCCTTGAACAACAGCAGCTTGTATAGTGCTCCTGAAATCTTTACTTCTAATAGTCACTACAAATGGTTTAACTCTTCCATCCACAAGATCCTGGTACTGCTAATGCTCCCTCTCTGTCATTTTTCCAATTGATCAGGAATTCATACTTCTGCAACCACCATACTACAAACGTTTTATACCTCACAGAGTTCTAGCTGGAGTAACTAACTCCTGCACCAACACAACTGCTATCTGCTTCATTTGCGTCTTCACTTCCAGCAGCCTCTGCCTAAATCTTCCAGTAACCTGATTCAGGACCTGCAGGTCTCCCTATATTTCTGTGTAAGTTGTTCTATCATCTATAGTGCTCTCAATCATTGTAACACCATCTTCTTTCTGATATTCCTTTTCTTTTCTACTGTCTTCCAGGTACAAAAGCGGTCCTGTCAGCGAGCAGTGCGGAATGAGAGTTTATAACTCTCAGCTGAGTCTTGAGACCTACCATTGCCTGGGAGTTTCAAAGGGAGAGAACCCGAGAGTGTGCAGCACAGAGCGGGAGAATCTAAATCAGCTGTGAGGATCGAGGCATACTTGGAATTTGAGTTAGAGAAGCAGCAGAGCAGGAGATTCGAAATCAGCACCGAGACACAGCGGTAGTAACGATGTGAGTGAGCAACTTAAGCAAAGGTTTGGAAGGTATAGCAGGAGCAAAGTGGAATACACGTATGGGAAGCATCGAGATGGTGAGTCTGTGAGGAAGCAGATCGGATTGGCAGCTGGAGGATTACACATCCCTTCGAATCACAGATATGGTAAATGTATGAGGTAGCACAGTGGAGTGGGAGTTGGAGGAATACACGTCCATGGGAGTCACTGGGACGCTGACACTGTGAGGGAGCAGAATTGAGTTGGAGGTTTACACGTTCCTGGGAGTCATACAAACAACGTTCTGCTGCTGGTTCCTGCCTGCACTAAGTGTGAATGAAGCGCAAGGGACATCACAGAAATTTTTTGTAAGTTCGTTGTAATACACAGCCTTGACCGACTGCGTGTGAATTGCTATAAGTAAGAGAATGTATTCTTCTTCTGAAGGAAAGTTTGAACACAGAAATATGAGGAATAATTGGAATTCTGAGCCAATATGGTAAAGTAATCTCAGTAATCGATACCTGGAGAAGAAAATAAATCTTAAATGAGATTTCCCTCATGTCAACCTCACACCCAATAATTCATTAAGGAAAACTTTGCAGTTTAAGGCACGGTAGCACAGATTGGTCAAATGAAATATGTTGTCTGTAATATTGGGAAGTCGTGTCCCCTAATAGTGTCCTGGATGAAAACTCTGTTTTTGCGTTCAGACAGTGAAGGGAGACTCTGTGATGCATCTCTGATGCTGAGAGCAATGTGGTTCATACATACAGAGCGAGGATCGCTCTGCAGCCACAACGGCGTAGAAGAAGGAAGGGACTGGGCGCCCAGTCATTCGAAGAGAAAAAGTCAGTGAATACAGCAATGGCCTGATGTCACATTCACAATTCAGTTTCCCAGTGTGGAAGCTCATGAAGGTGTTGGCTGATCAGTAGAGGGCAGTCAGAACCATGTTTGTGGCACCACAATCAGTCTGACTATACAGGTGGGGAGAGAGAGGAAGGGGGAGCTATAGTCACTGGGGATACAGTAAAGTGAATACAATGCAAAAATTCTTGTGACTGCCAATATAACCCCAGGATTGTGGGGTGAAGAATGTCATTGTTTGTGCAGCATATTGGTCTGGCAGACGTTGAGCAGCCAATCGCCATGCTATTGATGGTCTCAATGACTTGAGCGGGAAATGTGATGCGGTGTGGGAATCAGAATTTAGAGAGAGAAATGAAAGGCGAACAAGCAGGAACTCAAACTTTGCAATTCCTAGAATATTACCAGTGTCATTTACAAGGCAGCACAGGAGCAAGAATATTACATAGATGGAGATCTCAGACTCTTGGGACACTGGTGCGGATCGTGGGGAAGACAGAAATTATTCAGACTGGACTGGATTGCATGTGACAGAGCTGGGCCTGAGTTCTTTATTTAGCGTTTGACTAGTGCTATTGGGAGCGATTTAAACTCATTTGGCAGTGCTGTGTTAAACAAACGGCACAGTAGAGGAAATTACCTGGATACACAAAATACTTGGAGTTGCAGCTGGTACAATTTCCAGCAGCAAGCTTCACAGTGGAAGATGGAGTCAGAAAGAAAGTCTAAGTCGCAGTTACTCTGCATCCGTGGAGTGCAGTAAATGTGACTGGAGAATGAGTTCCACATTCCTTCAAGGAGAGATCGCATTTGGGAGGAGTTACAGAATATAAAGTGTATAACTCCACTCTGAGGTACAGTCTGTAGACCACCGAGTACTGGAAAGGATGGAGAGAACAGAGTCACAAGTCAATTCCAGAAAGATGCAAAATGACAGAGTAGTGATATTGAGAAACTTAAATCATCCACGTAAAGTTTGGGATGATGGTGTTGCAGGTTCACGAGGGGCGAATGTTCCTGGATTACGTAGAGAAGATCTCACTGCAGCAGTATATGACCATCCCAAAAGAACTGTTCTGTTGGACCTGTTCTTTGGGAAATGGGTAGGGCAATGGATCCAGTGTCAACAGGGGAACGTTTTGGGACACAGTGATCATTTTATTCTCAAGTTCAGGATGATGGCAGCGAATGATAAGCAATAATTGAGAATGAAAAAAGTTAATTGACTGAGAATGGCCTTCAATGCGGCAAGGTTGGAGCTGGGAAGGGTTGACTGGAACACCAAGTTTGTCAGAAAAAGTAAAGAAACTGTGCAATGGGCTCCCTTCAAAGAGGAGATGGCTTGATTTCAGTCGAGGAATGGTCCCTCAAATAGGAAAGCCCGGAGAAACAAACCCCAAAGCTTCCTGGATGATGTAGAAGAACAATAGAATCTGTGTCAGACAGAGAATCGAATTGGAAACCAGAAGGAATCCTGAAGGCTCAGAAGGGAGATGGTAGAGCAGGGGCGATTTATGAGAAAACTGAGAGCCATCATAGAGCTGTCCCAGAATACTCTGTGGGCACCTCAGAGTGAGCACGTTAAAAGTGGGGTACAGCCGCTTCGAGACTAGAAAGTGGTCTTGCACCGTGAAAAAGTTATCTGCGTGTAGTTAGGATATACTTGAATGAGTTGCAGGTACATACTGACTGAAACATTTAAAAGGGAATTAGATGATTATTGTGACAAAAAACAATGTGTCAGAAAAGCAGGAGATCATTATTCCAGAATGTGTTCCGTTGAAGAATTTGTGTAAACATGGTCGACAACATGACATCTTTGTGCATTATAAGACTTCTGTGTGGTTCATTATGGTGTCATGACAGTCATCCAACAGCAATAATATCCTATCTCTCTAATCTTTTCGATCTCATATGATCCATTGCGATCGCTGCACTCTCCGCCAGCAAATGTATGCCTCCTTATCTCTGTAATTCACACAGCCCATTATTAGATTAGATTACTTACAGTGTGGAAACAGGCCCTTCAGCCAACAAGTCCACACCGACCCGCCAAAGCGTAACCCACCATTACCCCTTACCTAACACTACGGGCAATTTAGAATGGCCAATTCACCTGACCCGCACATCTTTGGACTGTGGGAGGAAACTGGAGCACCCGGAGGAAACCCACGCAGACACGGCGAGAACGTGCAAACTCCACACAGTCTGTCGCCTGAGTCGGGAATTGAACCCGAGTCTCTGGCGCTGTGAGGCAGCAGTGCTAACCACTGTGCCACCGTTCCTCCTTTCCCTGGAATCTCGTCCAGACTCGACAATCGTCCCTCCATATGTAATCTTTCTCAAGTCCTTACAGTTCTCCCGTTCCCTATAACTAATGTCATCCATACAAACCACCCATTCATTGCAATCTCCTCCAGTCCACAGAACCAACAATGTCACTAACTCCCTCCTACCCTGACAAATCGCATTAGCCCCATAACATTCTCCTGCCACATTATTGTTCGTTCTGTCTGCAACTTCACCCAACACCTATATCTCTGCCCATCTCTTTATCTTCCTCCATCCCCCACACTTTTCTCTGTTGTGTTACCTCCTCCAATGCCTAACTAGCTGTTTAACATCCTCGATTCCTTCCTGTGTTCCTGATGCTGAAACTACCTTCTGTTCCGACACTGCTCAGTCTCTCTGCAATCTCCACAAACTAAATCGCTCCCTGTCTCGGGAAACATCTCCAAGCTCCTCCCTAGCTCTGTAATCTCTTGGAGACGTTAAAACCCTCCATGTATCGTTAACCTTCATTAGCCACTTTAAATCTCCCAGTCTGAGAAAACTGCTGCTTCAACCCACCAAGAAAAACCACGTCCTTTTCAGTCGAACATCCTCTTATTAATCTCCTGCATCTGGAATGGAAGGTTTTCTTTCTATTTTCTGCAAGCTCTCTATTTCAACGTCCTCCACCCAGAACCTCCCTTGCTCTCTCGAACCTCTTCCAAAAACTCGATCCCCGCCTCTACTTCTGTGACCGTCTCCATGAGGAGAAAGTCGTATTTTTTAAACGAGGGCTCAGCGGGCATGGAGAATGTTGTAAATGCAGGCATGTAGAAAAAAAAACTATAGAATTTACAGAGGTGAAAAGAGTTATAGAAAATAAAAGTTGTTACAGAGATTGGCAATTTATAGGCAGAGAGGAAAGATTTCACCTGATATTTTGCAGGTTTCAAGAAAGAAATGCTATTGAGCTGCAAACTCATAGGCCATTGCTGAGCCTGGGATGCACTTGTTCTGACAGTCAAAATAGGGTTGGAATAGGCACCAGAGGCTGACTCTGCACAGGCTGGGAAGAATGTCTGTGATCTTCCTGATGGGATTTGGGTGCTCAGTTGCTGGATGGACAAGAGAAGCTGACAATGGTCAGACAGGAGAGGGAGCCAGCGAAAGTCCTGACCTCATTGCCAGACTGTTTTCTGGAATGGATGTGAGAAGCTATAAAAACTTATTGTGCTGGGTTTGTTCGGTTCTGAATGCATTTTCCTATTCTGTGTCTGTGAGTCGATGTGATTCTGAATTGAAACAATTACCACAAAAATTACTCCACGCAACACCAACTCCTTGGTATCAATTCTTGACCAGCGGTGAACTCAAAACCGTCTCAAAGGAAAGTACGTTCTCACTTCCTGAAATATTACAATTGATGGTAACTTTCCAACTGGTGTGAATTGATTCTGCATCATTGACCACAATCTGTCAAGATAGACAGTTCACTTCTCCTATCACAGTGTAGGCTCTACCTCCAGGCCTGATGGGTCTGAGTTCACTGTGCCCGTCCCTGTTATATTTATTTCTGGTGCTGTTCGATGCAGGGCTGCATCATGTGACAGTTTCTTCAGGTATCACTTTCGTCAGGGTTCGTGGAAGTTTTGACTGTATATGCTCATTTCCCTAAGATATTCGTCTAGCTGTTCCAGGTCCATTTTCAGTTCAACCGAAACCTGAAACTGACCTTAAATTTGGAATCATCTTCAGCCCATTGAACAATCACTATTTCTGTAATATCCCCCAGATTTCACACAAACTCCTATCTCTGTAACCTCCTCTGGACGCTACAACCAGCCTGGTCTCCGGCACTTGCTGCCATCCATGATCCCTTCCTAACATTTCAACATGGTAAATGAAATGGTAGCTTTAAATAGTATTAGCCACGTAAGAAGTAGCTGGGTTTATGAAGATGTGGCTGGAGTGTGACCAACACTGTGAACTGGTTATGCAAACGGAATTTCACCATTTATACAGGAGGGATAAACAGGCTAATTCGATGAAGTAGCATTGTGTAGAAAGCATCGGATCAGTATATTTGTGTTGCTAATCTATTTACACTCTGTTCCTCCATGCACAATCCACTCAAATATTGGTAACCTTTGAAAACCTGAGAAAATAGCGCAGCATCTGGGAGAACATTCTGGCCACTGTCCACATTAGACACAAATCAATACACTTTTGAAGTCCTTGTTCTGACCCCGGCAGACTATAGGACTTCAGGTGCAGATCTGGTCACGTTTTTAAAATAGTTGAGAGTGTCTGCCTCTACTCCGCTTCCATGTGTGACTTCCGATCTCTACCCTACTCAGGGTGAAATAACATCTCTCCTCACTGCCAATTAAATTTAATATTCATCGCTGGTTACTGAGCTCTCCAACAGGAACAGGATGCTCTCTCACTCTCTATCCAGACTCCTGACAAGGTCTGCACTCCTCTCTAATCTCATCCGAGCATCCTCCATTCCAATCTTTTCTCATAACTGCACTTTCAATTTCATAGATTAACGAATCTACTTTGTACCCTCTCCAGTCTAATTCCATTCTTCCATGTGATAGGGTGACTAGAAGGGTACATAGTACACATGCTGTAACTGAAGTCAATATTCATAACGTTCCAACTTAAGGTTTCTGCCCTTATATTATGTACTTTGGCTGATAGAGGAAACAACGCCATTTGGTGCCTTAACGAGATTATTGATGCGTTTAGCTACCTTCAGGGATCTGCCCAAACTGACCCTATAGTCATTTATTAGGTATGCCTCTCTATTGTTGATGCCTCCACACATCTTACCTCGCAAGTCTGTAGGTTGTTTGCTCCATTCACCTGGACCCCATAGTTTCTGTGTTATACAGTCTACCATGTGATCGCTGGTCAAATTCACGTAAGTCAAATCAAGGTACGAGGTACAGCCTCAACTGACAGAGACAGATTAATAACACACAATCTGCCTTGAACAAATCCAGGCCATATGTCCTGGAGTCTCTGTGTCTTCCTCAGTGACCGTTTTTCCTGTGTCTCAGAATTCCAGCCTCGACCTATTCAGTCAGTCCCTTGCTCCACATTAAGAAAAGCTGCTGCGTTAGCTGCTCTCCAGTCCTCCAGCATCATCCCTGTATCCAGTGAGGATTTTATGATGATGGTCAGTATAATGCAGGGGATTTTTCCCATCTTATTTTAATAGCGTGGATCATTGTGCTAACTTCTTTTAAGGATGTGCATGGCCGTAATAGTTCCCTCTCCATAACTTTATATCTCTTAACATTTCACACCAAGCCGTGTGGTACACTTCCCTGTTTGTGCTCAGATAGACAGGGTCCTAAACCATCTTGGTTGATGCCTCATTTTAATCGAGATTCATGGAGGGGTTCTCTCCACAAGGATATGCATTTTGTCATAATGCCATTCCCAATCTGCCTTATTAAATACCTTCCCTGACCGCATGGTCTTTCTCTCTTCTGACACTAACTTAATGATTTTTACTTTCTTTATAGCAACTGTTCACTACCTGGTTATCCCAAAATGAATCCAATTCCCTGTTACAGTTGCCATCTTTAAAAAGTCATTACACTCTTAGAATGTTACTCCGAGATTACCCTGGTGATGGCAGAGGGGTTTAAACATTGGGCCCCACTTTATGGACAAGTCCCTGATGTTCTGGTGGATGGCATGTTGCAGGAGAGAGACATTATCTTCGTTCAGGACTGGCGGGGGAGGCCATGACACCACACGCCAGCCTTGTCTATGGTTGACCCTTGGTCATTGAGGTGCCAGCCTTCTGTGTGAATGCCAGCTGTGTAGACAGAGGTCAGTGACTTTCTCCACTCCACAGCGTTAAGTGCCACAATCTGTACAATCTGACCGCACCCTCATTCTATCTGTGTTAGTGCTCCCGCCTCTCACCAAGGCACATATTCTCCCACGTCCACTGAATGCAGCACCTTCACTTGGTCTCTCTAACCTCATATCTGTCCCTCGTCCCGACTCTGCCTGTTGTCTGTGCTGCCTGCGCACTTGCTCAGGACATCTCGCCGCCTTTCCACCAGCTGTACCAGCACTCACTGCTGTCTCAACCACTTTGGTCTCCTTAATACCGCTTGGTAATTCTCAGATTCCATAAGGAACCTTACCTCAATACGGCAGAAAGAGTCAAGTAGGATAGGGCTCTCCCCATTATTCAGAACCTCACACACTAAAAGGAGAAGGATCGTGACCATAGCAACCACGAGAAGCTGACTGTCCGTGTTCAAGCTCCCGGATTGGGATCTGAGGCACCACTTGACTCACTGTGGTGGGCACTGTGACTGACTGTGAACAATGATGTCAACCTTCATGCTTTTATGTCTGTCCTACGAAACAAAACAATACAGCAGGAAGGCGAGTCTGGTGACACTGGCGCTTAGGGGAATACTATTAAAGGCAAGGTAAGGCAAGACCATAATTCTGTGAGCATTCACGTCAGATCAAATTGAGTGTGTGCAAACGCAGAGTAACCACCCAAGACAGGCAGGTCACTTTCTCTATGTGTGTCCTTGAGTACTGTGTACTAGTAACAGAATTAAGTGTGTAGGAACGTAGGGCGGCACAGTGGCACAGTGGTTAGCACTGCTGCCTCACAGCACCAGAGACCCTATTTCAATTCCCGCCTCAGGTGACTGAATGTGTGGAGTTTGCACATTCTCCCCGTGTCTGTGTGGGTTTCCTCCGGGTGCTCCGGTTTCCTCCCAAATCCAAAGATGTGCAGGTCAGGTGAATTGCCCATGCTAAATTGCCCATAGTGTTAGGTAAGGGGTAAACGTAGTGGTATGGCGTGGGTTGCTCTTCGGTGTGGACTTGTTGGGCAGAAGGGCCTGTTTCCATACTGTACGTAATCTAATTGGAACACGGAGTAGGCAGCCCAGATTGACAGTTCATGAGCTGAATTGGTGATCCTGAGCATTGTGTCCTTTTAGCAGCATTGAGTATGCATAAGTACCGAGCGAGCAGCCCAGAGGAACAGTCCCTTTGCTGGGTGTGTGTCCTTGAACACAGCGCCATCGCAAGAGCATTGAATGTGTACAAAACGGGGTGAGCAGCCCAGAGAGACAGTCCCTGAGCACTGTGTCCTTGCAGAAGCATTGAGTATTTACAAACGCGGAGTGAGCAGCCCAGAGGGGCAGTCCGCGAGTGGGGTGGGTATCCCTGAGCACAGTGTCCTTGTAGCAGCATTGCAGTGTGAGCTGGCAATGCCGCCTGAGATGCAACAGTGAGGTTCAGAATCTTAATATCAGTGGGTCAGAGATATGCTGGGATGGCATGGTGTAGCTGGCATGTGACAGATGCCAGCATTTGTGGGTTTGGTGTACATGCAGCTTCTCTCTGTGCAGCCTTCATCGAGATAGAAGGCCGCAGGAGTGAGAGGCGAGATGTTGTCACCATTTCCCAACTCTGATTTCCATGGCAAATTCTCCATATTGAGTTTCCCCACAGTGGGATGGAGGATATGAAGCTGCAAATTGCTGAAGGGGGATCTACAGTAATATGACTGTTGATCATCATTAATCATACAGTCAGCATCTCGCCAGTATCTTTTTGAAAACCTTTTTTTAAGGACAATTCAGCACAGGAACAGTCCCTTCGGTGAACGAAGCCTGCATGGACACTCGATGCCTTTCTAAAGTGATGCAAAATTGTGTATCATTCTATTCTCTGCTTTCTCATGTATATGTCAAGATACCATCATGGCTCTCGTATCTTCTTCCACAGCCTCCTGTATCAGCACATTTCAGGTACTTCCACATTCTATCTGGAACAGAGAAAATAAAACTTGCTTCTCATATATCCTTTAAACTTTCCCACTTTAAACCAAAAACTTATGCTCTCTAATAATTAATGGTTCTTCCCTGTGCAAAAAATGACTCCGTCGATCTATTCAATCCATGTCTCTCATAACTTTGTAAACCTCTAACAGGTATCCCTTTAACCACTGATGTCCAATTGAAAACAACCAAGTTTGTTAAATTTCTCCTTATGGCTAATATTCTCCAAACTAGACAACACCGTGGTAAAAGTTTTTCAAACCCTGTTCGAACACCTTTACATCCTTTTGCTGATTTGGTAACTAGTCCTCTACACAATATTCCAAATGTGGCCGTAACAAAGTTCTATCCAGCTGCAACACGACATACCAATGATTATATTCTGTGCTCTAATTGATGCACAAAAAATAAACATGTTTTAGGCCTTCGTGACCACAATGATCACCTGTTTTGCACTTTCTGGGAACTCTGGACCTGTAAGCACAGATCCCTTCGGATTTTGAAGCTACATAGAGTTATTCCATTTACTGTCTGTTTCTCTCTTGTAGCAGACCTTTTGAAAGGCTTCAACTTGGAATTGCCCAGTTTAAATTAAATCTGCTTTTTCTCCATCCAGGTCTCCAGCTGACTTATGTCCTACTATATCCTCAGCCAATCATTTCACGATCCGCAATTCCCACTACCTATTCACGCATCTCCAGTCAGAAAAAAAAACACTTCTACCACTACTCTGTCTTCTATGACCAAGATGTTTTCTATCCACCATACTGACAGACCGCCGGTCACATTTGACTTCACCTGCTCTATGAGCCTGCTATAAGGAACCGTATCCACAGCCTTGCTAAAGTCCATATGGCCAACATTCAGTCCGATGCCCACATCAATCAACTCTGGCACTTCCCCAAAATATTCAATCAAGTTTGTGAGATATGACCTTCCCCACACATCGCCATGTTGCCTTTCGTGAATAAGTCCATATCGTTTCCAAATGTGAGTCAGTCCCATCTCTAAGAATCTCCAATAATTTCCCTGCCAATGACGGAATGCTCACCAAGCTGAAATTTCTTGGATTATCCGTGTTGCCCTTCTTCAACCAAGAATCATCATTAACTACTCTCCAGTTTTTCTGGAATCTCTACTGTGACTAAAGAGCATCGAAAGACTGTGCACAAGGCCTCCGTTATTTGCTCTATAGCTTCCCTCAATATTCGGGGATCGATTCCATCATATACTGGAGACTTGTCTTCCTTATTGCTTTTCAAAACACCAACAGTTCGTCTATTTGTTAAATATCCAAATGCTGTACAATATTGACATAGCTCTCGAGAGACTCACCATCTACCATGTACTTCTCCTTTGTGAATCCCAATTGAAAGTTTTATTAAGGTCTTCATGCACTTCCTTCGGCTCCACGCATCAGCACCCTCAATTGTCCTTGAGTCGGCCTAATATTTCCCCGGCTACTCTCTTAATCCTGATAAACCGGTTTGGGGTTTTCCTTAATCCTGTTTCCCAAAGAATTTTCGCCGTGATTTATAGCCCTCCCAAGTCTTACTTTACGTTTTTTTTCTCCCATCTGTTATGATGATCTTCGAGGCCTCTAACCGTCTCCACTTTAAAGGATGTGCCTCCTTTTTTGACCAAGCTCTCCAATTCTGTTATCATCAATGGATTTAGCACCTGACCATTTTGATATTGTGAGAGCACTTTTTCTTGCTGCCACTTTAAACTCCCCTCAGGATACCCGCCACTGCTCTGATTCTGATTCATCTTCTAATTTTGTTTCTTGTTCACTTGAATGAAATCTCTTCTCAACTTAATAAAGATAGACTGAGTCATACTAAAACTCCAACTCTTAGTCTAGCTCTGTCCTTTACAATACTCATGGTAGAATCAAATGGATTATGATCAATTTTCCCTAAATACTGCGCTTTTCCTTTCAGATGACAGTGCTAATGAGTGTGGAGGGGGCTGTCTAAGGAGTGTCATGGTACTCACACCTGCTGCTGAGTATTGATGCTGGAAGGAGGGATTGATTGTGGATGGGGACCATTCAAATTTCAGCACTACACTTTATGGTTCTGATCTCCAGCATCTGCAGTACTTACTTCCTCCCTGCTCATGTTCGCACATAATCATTTTTGTGGCAAGAATATTACCCTGTGTCTAAACATGTTGCAGTCAGATACGAGTATATTTTCAATTGCTTCTGTGGATCGCACAGCTCAGTGATGTCATTTTTATTTGTGTCAAATGTCTGAGTTCTTGCTGGAGCTGCACTCGTTCAAACAAATGGATATTATTTCATCATACTCCTTACTTGAACCTTGGAGATAATAGACAGGCTTTGGCCTGACATGAGAAAGCTTACTAGGTACAGGATTGTTAAGTTCTGATCTGATTTTCTGAGCAGAACAGTTGTATATTCTTGGAGAAAACTATGAATGCTATTGCCAATGGACGCAGCAATCGTCCTGTCTTTGGAACTTGAATGCCGGTGGTGATATGGTTTATGATTATCATTGTCTGACATTTGTGTGGTACGTGTGGCCACTTTTCAGCCCAAACCCGGCTGTTGTACAAGTCTTGCTGAACTTGGACTGATTTCGTGATGTGTGGAGTTGAGAATCATACACCCATGAGCAACGCTCATTGCATCTGACCTTATGAAGGAGCGAGCTTGAAGAGTGTTGATTTTTCAAAGTACCTACTGCTTTCGTTCTTTGAGATGGCAGTGGGTTTCGAAGGTCCTGTCTAATAAGTCCTGGTGCAGTGAATCTTATAGATGGTATACATTACTACTTTTGAGCGTCAGTGGTGGAGGGGATGGATGGTCGTTGAAGTGATAAAAATTAGGTGGGCTGGCTTTGTCCTGGGTTATTCCTGGGATGTAATCCATCACAGGCTTTGACGAGTTAGCACTTGCGTTACTCATTGTAGAATTCATATCCTCTGACTTGCTCTTGAGGACAGTGTTACTTATATGGCCATTCCAGGGCAATTTCTTGTCTATGATAGCAATCAGCATGCTAATAAACAGTGTAATGGGGACTCAGTGATTGTATTGCTATGGAAAATCAAAGAAGGATTTTTTGGTACTTTGTCTTAGTTTTCTAATTTTTTTGTGTCTTGATCATTACTTGCCATTTGTCAAACAAAGCATGGATGCTTTCCAGGTCTTGTTGCATTTCAAAATGGACTGTTTCAGGAATGGTATAATCAGTGAATCTTCCCACGTCTAACATTAAGATGGCGAGAGGGTTATTGCAGCACCTGGAAATGTTTGAGCCTCGGATTCTCTCTTTCCTGAGGATTGGCTGCAGAGCTGCCCTGGAGTTCCAATTACTGACAATGACAGAAAGCTTTGTTTCTTGCTCGTTATAATTCCAAACAGGAGAATACTTCCCCCAGATTCCGATTAAGTGTAATTTTACTCGGGGTCCTATTGTTGCATACTGTTAAAGGGTGCCTTGCTATTAAGAGTAATTTCTCTCACTGCCTCATTGGAGTTCCACTCTTTTGAACGGAACTTGCAATGAGGACAGCAGCTGATTGAGCCTGATAGGACACTAACTGATTGGCATTGAGCAGGTTATTGCTGATGGATCACATTATTGCTGACACGTTCCTTCATATTTCCATGGTAGACTGTACATCGATAGGTCAGTGACTGGCTGCATTGCAAGAGCCCTTCCCTTTGTTAACAGGATATACTTGGGTAATTTGTCACATTGTTGGTCGATATCAGCGTTCTTGCTGGAATGCAACAGCTGGGCGAGAGATGTGGCAATCTCTGGAAACAATGAACGTTTCCACGGTCTGCAGCCATTTCTTGACGCTGTATGTTGCACTGTCTGAAAGTTAGGGTCTGTGGTGCTGGGGCCTACTGAAAAAGGCTGAAATGGATCATATTCTCAGCCCTTTTGGCTGAAATTGTTACAAATGCAGCAGCGTTATTTTTTCCCTGATGCGCTGCAGTCCCCCATAACTGGAGATTTCATTGTTAGAGAACAGTTTCCTCCTCCAATGGTGTATTTCATTGTCCACAATGTTTTATAATTACTTGTGACTGGACACCTGAGATTGATCTGAAACATTGATTGTGGGATCACTGAGCTCTGTCCATAACTTGCCGCAAAGTAATGTAGCAGCCATAGGATCCAGCATCAATGCTGAGCGCTATATTGACTATATACCAAGGATCTTTCCCCGGCTTGGCTGTGTCCTGTCAATGAGGGTGGTGATGTTGCCTGGCACATAGTCCTGTTCACAGGATCCTGCTTTACAGGCAATGTCTAACTGTTGGCAGATTAATCTATGCTGAAACTCCAAATGTTCACTTAAATTTTGTATATTTGTACAACGAACTGTTAATGTCACTGTATTTCTTACATATTTTTGCGTAAATGAAACATTATTCTTTTTCAAACTAAAACAATTTAAGTGAAAAATCATTTAATTTCCAGAGTTCACTGCAGACTATTAAGCAATTCAGTGACTGCAACAAAAAGCTACTTCATGTGCAGTTCACTGCACACACCATCCTGCAGGCAGCAAATCCGTTGTAACTGACTTTGAAAAAAGAAAGGCTGTATTCAGATACAGTGTTACTAGACATCACCACGACATTCAAAGCACTGACCATCTCCAAAACCAGTCCAGAGAGCTTTCAGACTGGGCCTGGACAGTTGCTAACACAATCCCTTGCAATTGACCATTTGGAGACATACCTGAATAACAGGGAAATGTCAGGGACATACCGTCGAGTGGACGAGCACACAGCGCTGATCCAAACGCAGTTCAACACTTGTTTAAAAAAAACACTTGAAAACAAGCATATCTTGCAAGTTTATCTCTTCGGGTGTGATTCTGCATCTTCAACCCGGTCCTGAATAAAGATGTTATAAATGTGATGGACTCCTGCAGCCTCTTGTTTTCTGACATTTAATGCCTCATAAACCATATCCAGTGTATGTCAACTCCACGTCGGCCGTATCCAAACAGAATTGCGTAGCTCCATTAATGGCCAGCATCATTCCAGCCCAACTTCCTTCTGTTTGATTTGAGCTAGAAGTTTCGATGTAAATGCTTGCAGCATTGTTCTCACCATTAACAGCAAAATCTCTTCACTGGAAGTCCTATATGCTTGGAAAATACCAACATTTCGATTGTTCAATAAGCACAAACTCCACCGATGTATTCAGTTCACATTCATAACAGCAACATGATAAAAATAGGGCACAACTCAAAGTAAGGAGCTTTGAAGTGATGAGTCTCATTATCACATCCAAGGGCAAATTATTATTAAGTTCAAAGACATGAAGATATACAATTATTCTCCCTTGTAAAGGTATTGGGTACTAATCGTCGACACTCCTGCACCTAAGATGCTGCCTGACCGGTGTGCTTTTTTTCAACACTACATTTTATGGTTCTGATCTCCAGCATCTGCAGTACTTACTTCCTCCCTCCTCATATTCGCAGATAATCATTTTTGTGGCAACAATATTACTCTGTGTATAAACATGTTGCTGTCAGATACGATTATATTTTCAATTGCTTCTGTGGATCGCACAGCTCAGTGACGTCAGCGTTGGTGTGAAGCTGGGGATGTTGAACGTGCCCCTGAGAGATTGACAGAATGTTTCAAACAGCATATCCCTTCAACTGTTCACAACAAGGAAGGTGCATACTGGATCCAACCAATCTGCGCTCACAAAAACCACGACACAGTGTCCAGCATTGGGCATATTGAACAAAACTTCTCATTCTAATTCATGCATGGAATGTGATTGACCCAGTATTTATTGCGCAACCCTTGTTGCCCTTGAGAAGGTTGGGGTGAATTGCTACATTGATTTGCTGCAGTCCAGGTGCTGTAGGTAGACTTATACTGTCATTAGGGAGGGACCTCCAAACAATGACACTGAAGAAACAGCAATATACGTCCAAGTCAGAATGCTGAGTGGCTTGGAAGGGAAAGTGAACATGGTCGTAGTCCCATGTATCTGCTGCTCTTCTCCTTCTTGATAGTCGTGGTTTCAGAGGTACTTTGTAAGGAACCTTCATAAATTTCTGCAGAGCACTCTGTAGATGGCAGGCATTGCTGCTACTGAGTGTCAGTGGATGAGGGGTGAAGCTTCTCTCATGCAGTCAAATGGGGGGTATGCCATCACATACACATTTAACGTGTATCTTCTAGATGATGACAGGCTTCGGAAATCATGAGGTAAGTTATGGCTGCAGGATTCCTAGCATCTGGCATATTATTGCACCCTCTGAATTCATATGAATTAAAAAGTGCAGCACTGGAAAAGGTCAGGCAGCATCCGAGGCACAGGAGAGTGGACGCTTTAACGTATGTCATTCAAAGGAATGGGTAATAAATTTATACGGTCAGTCCAGTACTGGTTATCGGTAATCCAGGGATATTGGTAGTTGGGTGTTCAGTGATGTTGATAGCATTGAACGTTAGAGGATATGTTTCTAAGCTGCATTGTTAGAGGTGATCGTTGTCTGGCATGTGTGCAATGGAAATGTCATGTCTCAGCACACACTGCATACTTCACAGGTTCTGTTGTGTTTGGATAAGAACTGCTTCAGTATTTGAATAAATCATGAATGGTATTGAACATTGTCCAATCGTTGGGAAACACCTCCACTGGCGCTTTTACGGTAGAGGGATGGTCATTTATGAAGCATTTCAAGATTGTTGGGCTGATGACTGAGAACACTGAAGAGTCTCACTGGAAGTATCCATCCCTCTGAGCGAGGAAACTTACTTCAAGTTGTACTTCTTCCAGAGGTGTGTAGCAAAATATCTGATCGGATTAATATTACAATGTATATTCTAAGGAGCTGAGTGAGGACTCGGTTCGTTCAATCAGTTGGGCGGTAAGTCTGTAATGAAGATTAATACCAAAAGTGTGAGGTCACTTTCTGCACTGACAGAGGTGACTGTAAAGGACAGTCCTAATCAACTGCTCCATCACTGAGGCATGCTAACTGCCCAGTTAAACAACAGACAGTCGTCTCTGTCTAACGAGAGAACAACCCTATCATCCCCTAGGATTATGATGTCTTTCCTTTCCATTTCTGATCTACAGGCTTAGATCAACTCAGAAAAAAAACCTCCCCCGGGGAACAGCTGCAGTGCTGTCCTGCAGCTAAAATGGTTGCTCTCCACCAATCCCAACTATCTTTATACCAAAGATAACTTCAGCCAATGCAGAGGGTACCATGATTCCCATTTGATCCAGTTCTGCTGTTAATCCTGGATACTTCACTTGGTCAAATGCGGTTATGATGATGTTAAGTGCATTCACACTCTGCTCATCTCCAGATTTCAGATTTTTGCTCCTTTTGTCTGCGCGTGTACAGGACACCCACCGGACAATTATCCACATTTTCAGGTTAAGTACCAGTGCTATAACCCAGCAGGAACAGCTGGAATGGCTGTAATTCAGGACCCAGAGCCTTTGCAATCTCCAATCCCTCCAGCCGCCTGTAGATATCCCACAAAATCAATCGATTTAGCTGAAAACTGTCATCTGGAGGAGACTAAAATATATCATCTCATCGACACTTCTGTCTGAACATTCTTGTGGATGTTCCATCTTGTTCTTTTCTAATGATGTGCTGGGCTCTTCCCTCATTGAAGAAGGTGATATTTCTGGATTCTCCACCACCAGTGAAATGTTTGGTTATGCAAAACCATTCATCTAGACTGCATGTGTCAAGAATGTACGGATTGGGTCTGATTTCTTTGTAAAGGTTTCACTTAGAGCTATCTGTCACTTGTAGCTTATGCTATCTGGTGACTAAGTGGTTCTATTTGGTAACTTCACCTTATGTTGTGGTATACCTGGCGCTGCTCTTGGCAGGCTGTCCTGTATTTTCCACTGAACAAAGGTTTATCCCCGGATTGATGGTCAGGGTAAAGTGGAGCATTTGCCAAGTAATGATAGTGAAAATTGTACTGGAGTCCAATTCTGCTGCTGTTGTTAATGACCTGAATCACCTCACACAGTGGAGATCTGAGTTAGTAGATGTATTCGAAACCTCTCTTGTTTAGCACAGTTATCTGTCACACACACACACACACACACACACACACACACACACACACACACACACACACACACACTCTCTCACACACACGCACTTATACACACGATGAAAAAAAATTCTTGCGGCAGTTACTGTTATAAATTTCGTCTTCGATCAATGTGTCTGCAAGTAATAGGTTTGTAAGGATGAGGTTAAATATGTTTCTCCCACTCAATCTTTCCCTCCCCACCCGGTGAAGACCTCGTCCAGCAGTTATGCCCTTTTGGACCGACCAGCGTGATCAGCAATGCCCCTCTTGGTGGTGTTGTTGGAAAGGCCCACCGAGTATACATTCTTTTGCTTTGTCGCTGTCTCAGTGCTTCCATCAAGTTTTGCTCAATGTGAAGGACACTGATACATCAGCTGAGGGAAGGTAGTCAGCAGGAAGTATCCATGTCAGTGCTTAATCTGGCACCAGTAGGCTTCAATATGTACATTGTTGCTTGAACAGCCTGTAGGACAGCACCCCTAATTCTGGCATTAGCTCCTTGATGTTAGGAATGAGGTGTATTCTACGGTCTACAGGGCTTTTTATTTATGTCGCTGTCAACCAAAGGGCCTCTCTTGCATAACATGAACTCTATAGCTGTTGTGATAGGACACCACGACTTCTCATTCGTTCTGTTAGTCCCACTACCTGTCTATTCCACAGATTTCTACACTATTTCTCGATTAATTCATTAAACAATACCGTTAAAAACTGTCCACGTAATCTCTGAAACCTTCCCTGTCGTCTCCTCCAGCTGCTCCATCCTTCCATAACTCAGGAACCCACTGTATCTCCACAATTTTCATCACTCTACCTAATACTATAAATTCATGCAGAATCTCTGCTACTCCCTATCTCTGTGATTTCCTCGAGCCCCCGCACCCGTGCGTATCTCTCAAACTTCCTGCCAACACGACATCTCACCCTCTGGCTGTAACCTCCTCCAGCTACGAAATCCCTCCCGAAATCTGTAACCTCCTTCAGCTACTACATCCCCCCTCTCACGGTAATCCCCTCCAGCTACGAAACGCTTCTACCTCTGTGACTTCCTCCAACATGGGCAGCATGGTGGTAAAGTGGTTAAGACTGCTGCCTCACAGCGCCAGAGACCCGTGTTCAATTCTTGCCTCCGGCACCTGTCTATGTGGCGTTTGCACATTCTCCCCGTGTCTGCGTGGGTTTCCTTCGGATTTCTCCGATAGTCCAAAAATGTGCAGGTTAGGTGAATTGGTCATGCTAAATTGTCCGAAGTGTTAGGTGAAGGGGTAAATGAATGGGTTGCTCTTCGGAGGGTCGGTGTGGACCTGTTGGGCCGAAGGGCCTATTTCCACACTGTCAGTAATCTAATCAACTACATCCCTCCCTACCTCTACAGCCTCTACACCACGTGCCAATCTCTGTGACCTCGTCCATCTACTAGGCCCCGCCCAATTTCTGCAATCTTCTGCACCCTTCTCTTTTGCTGTACCACTTCTAGCTACTACACACTCCCTATCCTTCTATCCTCATCCAACCCTTACATCCTACCATATCTCTGTAACCCTACTGCAGCAATACAAACCTCCCTGTTCCTGCAACCTCCTCCAGAACCTGCACCCAACGCCATCCCTGTAAACTCCTACATCTTCAACATCCCTCCCTTTCTCTGTGACCTCCTCCACCACTATACCCCCTATATATTTAACCTCTTCCAGCCACTACACCACTCCACATGCCTGTAATCTCTCCATTCCCTATCCCTGTTACCTCCTCCAGCCCGCACACACCTCGCTACCTCTGTGTCCTCCTTCAGCACCTACACACCTCCCTACCTCTTCAACCTTCTCCAGCCACTATATCCCTCTGTATCCCTGTGACCTCCGCCAGAAATACACCTCTCCCTATCTCTGCAACCTACTCCAGCCACGAATCCCTTCACTATTGCTGTAACCTCCTGCAGCTACTAGCCCCATCACTATCGCTGCAACCTTATCCATCAGCTTATCATCGTGTCTATTTCTGTGTCATCCACCAGCTCCTTAAACCCTCCTTATCTCTGGCATTTCCTCCAGCACTGACAACTTTTTCTTTCACTATTCTTCCTCTATTTACTACACCCTCTCTATCGCTGTAACCTCCTCAACCCCGACACCCCTCCATATCTCTGTAATGTCCTCCAACAGTACACACCTCCATATCTCTGCAACCTTTTCCAGCCCCGACACCCCTCCATATCTCTGTAACGTCCTACAGCAGTACACACCTCTCTATCTCTGCAACATCCTCCAGCCCCTGCACGCCTCGCAATCTCTGTCACCTCTTGCAGCTTCAATGCCCATCCCTCTTTCTGTAACCTTCTCCAGCTGCTACACCCCTCCCTATCTCTGCAAACTGCTCCAGTCCATACAATCTTTACTTTCGCTGTAACCTCCTCTAACTCTTTCTGTGCAACATTCTCCAGCCTGGACAGCCCTCCCTATCTTGAAAGCTCCTCCTGCAATGAGAACCCTTCCTTTTCTACAACTTCCTCCAAACCCTACATCTCTCCCAATCTCTATAACATCTTCTGTAACCTCTCCAGGCAATACACTCCTCCTTATCTCTGTAATTTCCACCAGCGCCTACACACCTCTCAAACTCCTTAACCTCCTCCAGCTCCTACACCCAAGATCCCTGTTATGTCCTCCATCCTCTACACCCCTCCATGTCTCTGCAACCTCCTCTAGCCCATTCTCCACCTGCTTATACCTGTGACGACCTCCAGCTTACTAGATATTCCCTCTTCCGGTCCATGCAATCTTCACTTTTGCTGTAACCTCCTCATAGGTACTGCACGTCTCCCAATCCTCATCCAACCCTTACATCCTGCCATATCTCTGTAACCTCCTGCAGCAATACAAACCTCCCTGTTAACTCCCATTAACTCCTGTACGGATAGAGAGTGACAGAATGATGGTTCATTTCCAACAGGCATTGGTTAAGCCCAGTCTTTGGTTTTAAAAATAAGCATTTTCTTCATGAAAGCAGTTTGGCAGATAAGTCGTGAATGGAACATTAGGAGTACTAAAATTGAGTGATGTACCGATGAATAAGTGAGTGGGTAAAATATTGTCCAATGAACTCTAAAATGGAGAATGCCGTATTTATAAGGAACAATCAATAAGGATCTTTTAAATTAAATGTCATATTCCAGGACTCTGAAATACACACCGAAATGGCTGTGCTGGGATACGAGTCACATTGACTTTTCTGCAGGAGCATCAACTGTTTCGGAAGTCAAATTAATATTTTTCATCTGTTCAGCAGTGGAGAAGCCAATATCTATTCCGCCATTCCTATCAGAACCTGACAAGGTGAGCATGCATTGCCTGATCGAAACATTCTGGTTCATGAAACTGTTTTTCCTTTGAGAAACAGAATGTAGCAGTTATTAAACTGCAGATTTCTCTTTTCCTTTACCAACTTTATATTCAAACATTCAGTTGCACTGAGAGAATGCTGATTTCTACAACATTTTTTCCCTCATATATTCAGCCTCTGCAGTTTTCTTTTCTTTAGTGATCTGAATGACCTGATATTTATGGGGAAAAGAATGTTGCAGGTTGTCTCGCATGCGGCAGAAGAACCAACTGAGTGGTGACAGGTGCATCTTAATTTTCTAAAGCAGTTGAGTGGTGGTAGTGTCGAGTTAAAAGCGTGGGCCTGGAAATGTATACCTGGCAAGGCAGCATCCATGGAGTAGGAAAATCGATTTTCAAGCATACGTTCTTCGCCAGATATGTTCAAAACATTGACATTCCTAGTCCTCAGATGTTGCCTAACCACTGTGCTTTCTAGCGCTATCCTTCCTGACTACAATCTCTCGCATCTGTAATCTTCGCCTTCTACTTAGATGGGGGTAGTGTCAGATACTGTTCCTGAGATGTGACAACATGTTCATAATGATAGTTTGGATATGCAGTTGAAAGCTCATCACTGATGTAAGTCATTCTCTACCTTCCAATCTGCCAAGCACATGCAGGTCCTGCGCCTCCTTCGTTGACATTCTCTAAACCCCTGACGCCTGAAAGAAGAAGGCCTCATCTTCCGCTTGGGACCTTGATGCCAAATGGGATCATCAGTTTCCTCAATCACCCTTCGCTCACATTATTCTAGTTTCATGACTCCAACTCAGCATTGCCCTTATGTCCTGCACATCACCTTTCCAACCTACCCGCTCCACCTCCTGTCAGAACTCGTATCTTATTTTCCACCTTTATCTACTCATCACATTCTCAGCTATCACGCCCCCAAATCCCCAAACCACCCATTTATCTCTCAGTCCCCCCGGCCACAAACCTCATTCCTGATGAGATATTTATGCCTGAAACACCAATTCTCCCGCTCCTCGCATGCTGCCTGAACAACTGTGATTTCCATCGCCACACTGTCGACTCTGAGTTCTGGCATCTGCATTCTCACTTTCTCCACGGCGCAGTATTGTGTAAAAGTCACATTATTGGAAAAGTGCAGTTTCTGTGGCTTTCTAAGTTGTTAATTTCATTTGCTCAATCAGCTCTAGATGGAGTATTGAATGTCTTTCTGCAATTATCATTATACCAGGGATGTGACAGCACTGGAAACTGTGCAGACCAGATTTACCAGGATATTATCTGTTTGAAGAATTTCAGTTATGAAGATGGTGTGGACGGACTGCGCTGTCGCAAAGATGCTCTCTTTAAAATAAAACGAGCTGTACTTTTTCTCAAGGATAATGTGTCTTGATATCTTTTTTTATCAAGGCGTTGTAAGTCAGTTCAGGCTCCGAATCAGATGAAGTGTAACAGTGACGTAATTCGATGCAGTGAGGCCTGTCGTTTCCCCGTCAACAGCTGAGGCTTGAGGCCAAAGACTTTATATTTTAAAAATGAACTGTATTATGATAAAAGAGTGGTCATTCTGGAATGCTGAATTCCGGTTTTCAGATCCTGCAGCAGTGGTGCACTAATTAATAACTTCTCTCCTTTTTCCATTCTAATTTTTAACCGTAAGCTTCTGTTTCATTTTTACTGTGTTTAAGGTGCCTTTTTTTTTGAATGTTGTGTACTTTCAGAACAACATAATTCAGTCTACTTTGCATAGACTAAGTTCTGTGGGTATTCTATACTCTGTTTTGTTCTTTTTCAATCCGTCATTTTGTGAATATTTTTTGTAATTAGCTAATTGGGTAATTTTCACTGTACACTTAATGAAAAAGAATATAATGTTACGATCTGGGTTGTCTGCTTAATAACGTTTTGAATGGTTTAGCCTCGCCATAACAAATTGGAAGATAGTTGATGGATTAAAAGATCAACCGATATGTTCTTGCGTCTTTATTTTGGGTGTTGATTTGGATTGTCGTAGACAGTTCTTGGGAAAGCGGTGTCTCATTTAGGTACAAAGAGTTGTCTGGCTAGGGACAACGTAAAGTTGGCAGTTTTACCAAAAAAAATGATTCAGGTCAGGCTTCTGGAATAAGCAGAAACTCTGGGGTTGTATTTGCCTCTTTCTGTAAGGAAAGGAGAGGTCATTGCCCGCAGTAGCTCAGCATTTAACTCAGCTGGAAAATGCATGAGAATTTGCAGAGATGTTTAAACGTTAATTGAATATGAAGCAGCTTGAGTTAGACGCGAGAGATAAGGAAAAGACACCAGATTTCAAGCAGTTTCAGGTACGATTCGAAGAAGAGAGAGCAGCAGAGCAGAGAGAAAGGGCGACAGAGTTTGAACTTCAGAAATTGGCAATTATTAATGGAATTCACATTAAACGCTGTAGATAAAGGCTGAATATAAGATTACTCTGGAAGAGCATATTGTTAAAACGACAAGGATAGCAGCTGAAATGGCTGATTGTAATGAACTGGTCCATAAAATAAGGATGGGCTTCCAGAATCATTTTAAGCCTAAGGGATAGAAATTGGGCAAAGAGAAATCCTCACGTGGAAAGGGAAAGTTAAATCCCTGTGAAGATCATGAGGATAACTTATCACAGAGTAAATAGGAAAATCTTGAAGGTAACAAGATCTGAGGTTTTCATTGCAATAAAGTAGGCCACATGAAATCAGTATTGGAGAACTATGGAAAGCACTGTAAAGTCAAATGCAGGAAAGCAAAACAAGCCTGGATGTTTTGTTGGCATGATAATAGAAAGCACAGTGGAGGCTGGGAAGCTGAATCAGAGTGCACAAACCGATCAGAGGTTGGTAAGGGGGAAGTACCAGATCTGCTTGAAAAATATACCTGCAAAATTAAAGTTTATTTATCTTGGCCAGGAGTAGCAGACAGAGAGGTAACAATATTCAGGGGCACAGGATCGTCTCAGTCTGTGATGCAGGAGGAGGAGAAAATATGTACTCCTGAAGACCTATGTACTCAGGAATTCATGGTGGGCCGAAACATTGCTCAGTTATGTACAGTGAGGCTAGAGTGGGCAGAAAAGAGTGGGGAGTTTGTGGTGGGAGTTCTGGACAAACTCTCAGCTCCAAGAATACAATTTGCGCTTGCAAATGATGTAGCTCAATCACCGGTAAGCCTGCTCCATACTCCAGTTGAAAAGCCAGTCGAGCTGCAGGCAAGAGTAGCAATGCAGGACGTTGATAAAGGAATTTTCCCAGATTGTGTCTTTATGCGATCACAGAGTCACAATCGAAAGCAGGAGAAATCAAAAGGCATGGATTAGGAGGCTGAAATATGATTACATCCATTTGTGTTAATTAATACTTATTCCCATCTTTTATTGGATGTAGGGAACATACACAATGCATCAAGATTACATTTTTTTTATTGTCAAATAAGTGGGACACAGCAGGGGACAAATGTTAAAAACACACAAGTATATTCAGCTCAGCTATTCTACTTAGTTACAGCAGAAAGATGAAAAAATTAAAGCAGTTGGATCAGAAGACACATATTTGGAAGGAGAGTGAATGCATCCTTGTGTGATATTACTTAGCAAATGATATGGTAAGGAGGAATTAGAAACCAACATATATTCAAGCACGTGAGAAATGGGCAGAATGTTTTTTATTCCCAGTAGGGTGCAGAAAAGTGGTGCTGCGAGTGCCGCATGTGCCACAAATTGAATTAGGCGTGAGGAAAACGGAGGCTAAAATACAAAGACATTTTCACTGGCCTGGACTGCAGATGAATATAGTTGAAGTTTGCCAGATGTATCATACATTTCAACTAAACGGAAAACCATGGGAAATAATAAAGCCTGCATCTTTTGTTCCTATTGCAGCGTTCAAGGAATCTGTCTTAATTGTCTTGCTGCATTATGTCGGTTTCCTACATCCAATAAAAGATGGGAATAAGTATTAATTAGCATAAATGGATGTATTGACGAGATTTCCAAATGATGTTCAATTGTGCAATATGACAGCTAAAAGGATTGAGGAAGAATTATGATTTCTTTAAAAAAAAACTAGATAAAGACTATCATCAGAGATACAATTAGATCAAGGGTCAAACTTCACATCCAAACTTTCCAAGGAGTATATAGATAGCTTCGGATTAAAACGAATTAAATCTACTGTGTACCATCCAGAATCATAGGGTGCACTGGAAAGGCGACATCAATTATAAAGACTATGTTGAGGTTTTATTGTTCAGAGTAGCCAGATTATTTCCATAAGGGAGTTACGTCAGTGCTGTTTGCGATCTGAAATATATCGAAAGAATCCACAAAACTAAGACATCTGAAACCAATTTTGGGCATTAAGGAAGAGGGCCATTACAATTTAATAAGGAAAAATTAATAAGGCAGATTACAGAGATCCCGCATTTGGACGATGTGTCAAGTTTTAGAGTTGGACTAAATAATGTTGGGGAGTTGTCGAGACAGCACTTAAAAGTATCGCAGCAAATGGTGAAGCAGGAAGTGTATGAGAAACAAAAGAATCAGAATTTTGCCACTGAACAATGTATTTATTTAAATTTCATTAATCGGTGAAACTTTAAAGCAAAGTTTAGAAGACCTTATCAAATTGAGAGGAAATTGAGTGTGGTTAGCGACTTGATAAGAACTCCTGGCATGAAGGAATCTCACAGACAGTATGATGGGAAAATGCCTAATGGTATTTTTGCGGAGAACGAATGCAAGGGGAGAATGTGATATTGACTGCAACACACTGGGAAGAACCAATTTCAGGTAATTCTGCATTGGACGTTCCTGAAATAAAATTGGACAATGCAAAAGTTGTCCAATATTGGTAAAGTTATTCAGTTCTCTTCCAGAAGAAAATCGTAAGAGTTATTACTCTTGCATGGGAGATACGTTGAAATAAACTGGGAATTAATAACCTAATTGTAGATGATGTAAATATAGGAGGTGCTGTTCTGATTTTGTAACTCTCTTGCAGGCATAACCCTATAAAGTTGGTGCAAGTTCATGAGGAGATGTCACGTATGCTCCAAGATGGCATAACCGAAGTGAGTTTCAATGAATGGAGTTCACCCATAATCATGGTGCCAAAGCCAGGTACGACCCAAAAGTTATGTGTGGATGATCACAAAGTCAATGTTGTTAGAAAGACTGGTGCATATACGCATCTGCAGTTGGAGGACTGTGTGGAAGAGATTGGAAGAACAACTTACATTTCCAAGTTGGATTTCCTCAAAGGTTACTGGCAGTAAACTTTGTCGGAAAGATCAAAGGCAATTTTGTAATGCCAATTGGACTGCAGAAATTTTAGTAATGCCATTTTTACGGAAAACACTTCACTCGTATTTCAGAGGTTAACGGACAAGGTAATTGCCGGATACACAACTGTCTGGTGTGTGTTGTGCCTGGTGACATTCAATCCCTCATGGATTGAAAATTTGCAGCATTTATCGGGCTTGATTGATCGAATTCGGAAGTCAAACTGGTTTGTAAACCGAATTGAAAGTGAATCTGCCCAAGCCAAAGTCACCATCGTGGGCTATGTCGTTGAACACGGACAAATAGCCCCACGGGATGCGAAAACGAAAGTTACGGGCGATTTGTGTACATTGTTGACGAAAAGAGCAGTATGACGATTTACCGGATTAAGTCACTTTTACTGAAAGTTTGTGCTGACTGTTTGAAGTGGGACTGCTCCACTCACCGAATTGCTAAAAACAGGCAAGAAATTTCAGCAAATGCAAGAATTTCAAAAGGTATTTGACAGCCGAAATACTTTGTTAACCATTGCCAAAGTATCAGCCACACATAATTACACGAAGGTTTTCAATGTGCCTATCGATGCCAGTGATGTGCTGGTCTCTCTTCTTCTGCCCCTCTAATATCGACCTGTAAACCAGTTTCATTTGTATTCTGTGTTTATGGGGCTTAATAATCAGGACTGTTGTGATTTTTTTGAAAGCATAATTAAGTCTACTTTAGATAGCTGAGCTCTGTGGGTATTCTATATTTTGTTCATTGCATTTCATTCCTCAGTTTTGTGAATAATTTTCTCTCTGTTTTAAATACTGGAAGTCAACCTAGCTAATGTATTCGAAGTAAATCTTACTACACACTCACCAAAACAAACAGCGACGTTACACTCTGGATTTCCTGCATAAGAATGTTTTGAGTGGTCTGGCCGAGGCAAAATGGGCGTTATTTTTCTCAGAGCAGAGCTGATTGTGAGGAGACATGATTGACGTGCAGGAAATAATGCGAAGCATGGAATTACAGATTGATGGAAACAGTTGCTCTTGATCGATCACCAGGGTTTGTAGATTTCAGACAAGATGCAGAAAGCTTTGAATAGATTTGTCGGAAAACTTTATCAGTCTGCAGGTGTTAGACTCGGGAACTCACTCTCTATAAAGATTAGTTGGACATTTAAATCTTCATTCTTCTCTGATTCCATTGGCCAAGGAGTTTCAAAAAAATGCTCAAAGCCGGGCATTCCCGCAAGCAACAATGATGCAATCAGTGGCTTTGTGAAATGGAAAGGTGCCCGACTATTCGGCTTCCCTCCTGTGATGAAGCTGGAATATTGACTCTCATGTTTTCGGGGACATTTAATGAAGGCATTCTCGTTCCTGCAGATTAAGAACTCATACCTTATTTCGGCTGCAGAGAAATCAGTTGTTAATGCGCAATAAAAGTCGACGTTGCCCTCGAGCCAGGTAGAACTCGAACCTACAGTCTCCGGATTTGTAGTCAGGAACGTTATCCATTACGCCACTGGCCCAACCCAGAAACTGCTGCTTAAGAGCCTTGATGTTAGTACGGACATGATTAATAGCAGTGATGTTCACTAATTGAACAAGCAATAAAGATAATCACTGTCAATCATCAGTCCAATCTTCATCACCTTTCAATGCAGGTTTCCTCGTGATTGCTGAAGTTGTTATTCCAAGATCATCGATCTGCGTCTCACCAGAGTCGTGGTTTAGTTCATGGTTTGATATGTGATCAGACCAGACTCGGCTGGTCCTCAGCGAAACCTGCAATATTGGTGCAGAAACCCAATTGTCTTGAAGCGGACCTTCTTTTTTCTCACAAATGAATAATTTCGATGTCTATTGAAGATAGAGCTCGATTATTATATCTGTTAGCCAGTAGGAAACACGATGATGTGGATAGGCTGAAAAAAGACATTAATATACTGGCTCAGCCATGAGGATATCGAATGGTGGGGCGGGGCAGGAGCGGTGTGAAGAATGGCCTCCTCATCTTCCGTCCTGACTGGGCTGTTTCTGGCCCAGGTCTTTAAACACTAACATAATGAGGACAATGTGAATCTACATCAAGAAATATTAAAGTCTCACATGTACCTCGCTGCCCTCACAGCTGGATTAGACAAATCCTGTCGCAGCTTTAGATCAGAAAGTGGAGATTTCTCACAAGTGCTCTGTCAGGCTGAACATAGGCTTCCAGGTGGACCAATCGACAGGCGTCCACGTGGACTGTAGGTATTCAGGAGCAGACTCGCCCATTGCAAGCCTGGAATTCTGGCCACGGTAATGAATGTGAATATCTGACATTTTGAATATTACACTAGATACTTGCTACTTTGCATTGTGGTTCACGGGTCGCATAGTGGTTCATTGATTAGCATTGCTGCCTCACAGTCTTGGGCAACTGATTGTGTGGATTTTGCACGTTCTCCCTGTGACTGCGTTGGTTTGCTCTGCGTACTCTGGTTTCCTCCCTCAATACAAAGATATACAGGTCAGGTTAATTGGTCATGCTAAATTTCCCGTAGTGTTCGGTGCGTCTGTCAAAGGAAAATGGGTCTGGGTGGGTTACTCCTCGGAGGTGTGGACTGGTTGGGCCGAAGGGCCTGTTTCCACACTGTAGGGAATGTAATCTTTATCTAAACTGGAATTCAATTAGCTCTTGCATAGCATTGCTCGTTGTATATTATTTATACAAACCTTGCCACGTGCTCTTGGATGTAGTAATGCTGAAGGTTGTTGACGTTGTGTGCAATGTGGGTAATTGTGTCGTATGAACTTTCCAAAGGAACTTATTGCAGTGTCAGTGAATCGAATTCTGTGACGAATTGAATCTGATGGAAGGAAAATCCCAGTACAGTAGTGACCAAAAATTGACCGTGATCAACGCAGGAAGCCACGGTAAATTTATATTCAGTAATCCCTCCCTCATTCTATCTATCCACGCTTCAGGCTCTCTGCCTTTATTCCTGATGAAGCGCTTTTGCCCGAAACGTCGATTTCGCTGTTTCTTGGATGCTGCCTTAACTGCTGTGCACTTCCAGCACCACTAATCCAGAATTACGTTCAGTAACATCTTTTTTTACACCACGGTTTTCTCTGTCCTTTTCCTGAACCTGATACGACATAATGGATGATCCATAATCAGTACAACTACCTCTGAGGTGGGTTTCAATTCAGATCCACATGGCTGAGCCAGTATATTAATGTCTTTTTTCAGCCTATCCACATCATCGTGTTTCCTACTGGCTAACAGATATAATAATCGAGCTCTATCTTCAATAGACATCGAAATTATTCATTTGTGAGAAAAAAGAAGGTCCGCTTCAAGTGGCAAGAACAGGAGGCGTTGGACGTCCTCTGATGCCAGCTCCATTGGGTCAATTGATCAGGTTACCGTGCTTCTATAGCAGACTACAAGTGTCTAAGATGCCGAATTTGAGAGATTGATCCATGCCAGGCGCTCACTTCACTGATAGTGACCAGGATGATTTTAACATCAGGCTGAGAACAACTCGAGGACTGAATATTACTGTGTAATAAAGGCTCTTTGGCCCTTGATGTTGCACCCAACGCGATCCTAATCAGAAATCCAGATTAACGACATTTCATCATTATGACACAAAAGATTATTCCCTGATCATTTAAAAGCCCTAAAAGTTGGTGCGTCTCCGACTGTTGAATGCTAGGCGTTCTACACCTTTTCTTCTCACTGAGAATAGTTCATACCTCGGCATCTATCAGCCTCAATTTAAAGCTGTGTGCCCTTGTGCCAACCATCACCATTTGTAAAAATGTCCTTCACTGTCCACCTTAAGAAAGCATCTGATCATCTTGTATGTCTCTATTAAATCATCTCTAAAACTTCTTCTCTCTGTCATAAACAGCCCCAGGTCCCTCAGTCTTTCCTCGTAAGACTTTCCCTCCAAAAAAGACAGCATCGTAGTTAATCTCCTCTGCACACTTGTCAATGATTGAACATCCGTCCTACGATGTGGCGACCAGAACTGTATGCAATTCCACAATTGCGGCCACCAGAGAATTTCTGGAGTGCGACATGGCCTCATAGCTCTGAAAATCAATCCCTCTCCCAATAAATCCAACATTCCGTGCTCCTTCCAAACAATTCCTGATGAAGGGCTTATGCTCGAAACGTCGAATTCTCTATTCCTGAGATGCTGCCTAACCTGCTGTGCTTTGACCAGCAACACATTTGCAGCTGTGATCTCCAGCATCTGCAGACCTCATTTTTTACTCCTTCCAAACAAACCTGTCAACACGGGTGGTAACTTTCAGAGTTTTTTGCACAGTAGCACCGAGGTCTCTCTAGTCATCTTAACTTCCAAGAATATTACTTTGAGCCCAGAACTCTTTCTTCTTGTTGCTCCTTCCAAAGTGAATGACCTCACATTTTCCCACCATAATCTCTATTTGACGCCTCTGAGCTCAGCTCTGCAGGTTATTCATGTCCCACTGCAACCTGCAGCAACATTTGGCACTGTTGAGAACTCCACTGAGCTTCGTGTCATCGGGAAATTTACTGACCCATCATTCCATGCCCTAATCCAGGTTATTTATAAAAATGACAAACAGCGGTGGACAGAAAAAAAACCTTCTGCTCTACCACTAGTTTCTGAAATCCAGGATGAACATTTCCCATCAACTACACATTCTGTACTCTTTCAGCTAGCCACTTTCTGATCCAAACCAATAAAAAATAAATCAATCCTATGCTTATGTATTTTATGCAATAGCCTACCGTGGGGAATATTATCAATGCGTTAGTGAAAACTATATCCACCATTTTAATCGCTTCACACTTATCCAGCTAATAGCTTAAATTCTCAAAGAGCTCATTAAGGTTCGTGAAGCACAAACTACTCTTCACAAAATCGAATTGACTACCCCAAATCAACTTTTTCCTTATTAGATTATCATAAATCCTATCTCTCATAACTTTTTCCAAAACTTTATCTACAACAAAACTAAGGCTCATTGTTCTGCAATTATCAACGTTTTTTCTCCTCCTATTCTTGGAGAAGAGGTCAATATTCACTTAGTTTGAGTCATCTCGCACTAATCACATAGACAGCGATGACACAAAGTTCACAGTTAAATGTCTCCATCCACGATTCCCAGACAATCCTAGGATACATCCCATCAAGCCCAACGGACAGAGCTTTTTTCACACTTTCAAGAATTGACAACACAAACTCCTTACGAACATTAATTTCGTGTATTCTAATAGGTTGTATCACAATATTCTCCACAGCATTGCCTTTTTACAGTTGTGACACAGATGAATAGATACCACCTATTCATATCAACAAAGTGCTCACTTCCCTCCACATCGAACAGATGGCTTGGTTCATTACCCTGCACCAATTCCAATGTGGCTTTGCTTCTTGTTGGCCTGACTATATGCTATGTCAGGAAACCCTCCTGCACACATTGGACAAAAACTTACCGATCAGATTTACTCAAACTATAAACTTTCCAGTCATTGTTGGTAAAGTTAAACTTCCCATAACAACTACCCGTAATTTCGCTCCTATTCAGAATCATCTTTGCAATCTTTTCCTCTACATCTCTGAAATGTTTCAGTGGGCTACTGAAAACTCCACTCGCAGTGACCTTTCCGTTCCTGAGTCTAATATCAGATCTTTCTAGCTCAGTAGACTCCGTAGAGTGCCCATCAAATATTCTTTTCGCTCCTGTAATACTGTCCTTGGCTAACCATGACACACATAGCCCTCCTTGTTCTTACTGAAAAATCGAAACTGTGGCACCAGGAACTCCCAGTCCTTTCATTTCTCCTTTCATGTCTCTGAAATGGCCACAACGTCGAACTCCCAGTTAACAACCCATGCCCTAAGTTCATCTACCTTATTCCAGATGCTCCTGGTGATGATGTAAACACACTTGGAACCATCTTCATCCTTGCCAGTGCACTCTTGCAAACCTGTAAACCTATTTATGTTCTCACTACTCAAAACTTCCTGTAAACTTGAGCTGCAATTCATGTTCCCATTGCGCTGCTGAGTTCACGTAAACCCTCCTGAAGAGCATGAACAAATTATCCCCCCTCCCCTCACCACCCCCAGAATATTGGTTCTCCTGTGGTTCAGGTGAAAACCATCCTATTTGTAGAAGTACCACCTACTTCAGAATAAGACCCAATTGTCCAGGTATCCAAATCCCGCCCCCCGTATCATCCTGGTAGCCTTATGTTCGAAAGTCCTCTCCCTATTCTTCATCTCTGCACGACTTGTCATGGGTAACAATTCAGAGAGAACAACTCTGTTTGATCTAGATTGAAGATGCCACTCTGGCTTACTGAATTTCAGCCTTATATGCCTTTTCTTAATAATGTTGTTGTTGCATATGTGGACCATGACTTGGGACTATTCCCCCTCTCCCTTAAGAATCGCACAAACACGATGCGAGACATTACAAACCCTGGGAGCTGGGAGGCAACATACCATTCATAAGTGTGTCCCCACCCACTGAATCTTCAATATGTTTCTCTCACTATGAAGTCTCCAAAAACAATGCTCTCTTCCTGTCTCCCCATCTCTTTTGAGCAAAAGTAACAAACTCTGTGCCAAAGACCTGTACCCCATGTTTTACCTCTCCTAAGTCATTCCCCCTCAAAAGTATCATTAACGGTACGCTATGCTTCTAACCGAGGAGCACGGCCACGGTGGATGCATGCACTGTCTGCCCGTTCCCTCTTCGTTTACCGACTGAAACCCATCGATCTTTTTCTTGTACCTGAGGTGTTACAGACTGCTGAAAACTCCTCTCAATTATCTCCTCAGTCTCCCGAATGATCAAACGTCCACCTCCAGTTTCTTCGATACTTACCAAGAAACTAGAGTTGGATGCTCTTCCCACAGTTGCAGATACCCGGGACATTACTAGTGACTCTTGCCTCCCACATTCTACAGGAAAAACATTAATTTGGCTGACCATCAATTCCCAACGTTCTGAATTCTTACACACCCACACAAACACCGACACACACACACACACACAAACACACACACACACATATATGTATGTATATGTTGCAATAGAACATTGAATAAAGCAGCATTCACCCTAAAGATCTACCTTCTAAATTGGTGGAGTGCTCTGTCCTTGGGAAATGCCTCCGTTACGTACGACCACACAGAAATATTCCCCAGGAAAATATCCAACTCTCAATCGAGATCCAGGGGTGGCGTTTGAGATGGATTCGATTTCTCAAAACGCTCATCATACACTGTGTTAAATTGTGGAAAGGACGCTTATATCGTTTCATGTTATTGCAATTGATGTAAACTCATACAGGTTATTAAAACAATACAAAAATAATGATAATTATCTCATTGGCCATTTCCAATGTTGTTGGAAAAACTCGAATCGAAATGATATTTTTTTAAATTACTACTGTGAAGCTTAAAAAAATCAAACAAGAATATGTTTCGAGTCTTGCCACGGGATTTTTTGGGTGAGATAAGTGAGCAGCAAATTCACTCAATACCTCCTCTGTGATTGCAACCCAATGTCCAATGCAACAGATGAAAAAAAATGGTGCATTTCTCAACAGGTCAGTTCAAACTCACTATGGCATAATTTCCCTTTGATTCTCGCAATCGTCTAATAGATTAGGTGAGTGGGGATATCAGGAACGTTATGGTAAACTGAGACGTTGCGAGAATTACTCCCACACTGTTGGTAACACTTTGTATCGTAAAACAGTTATGCAGCAGAGTGAGCTAACCAGCTTCCCTTTAATGCTGAGCTAAAACAAACAACTCTGTTCCTTTAAAATTTATAGAAGTTCACTTAGATCGAGCTGCTAAAACGTTCATAATAATTTTCACTCTTAGTCCTATTCAGTTGTATGTGTTATACAATTTCTTTCCAATTAACGTTAACCAAGTAGAGAGTGTGTAGTTAACACAATCCCATCCCTACAGAGCAGATCCTCTGACCCCGTCAATTTAATTCCTTGTGTGTCTGTACGCGCCTGAAATTACTTTTCTCTGAAAAAAAGAAATAATTCCCAATTTCAGAAACATTGGAAAGAAGCAAAAAAAAACAAGCCGTGCTCCAAACCTTTCTTTATCATTCATCACTGGTTTCGAAGCTCTAAACTCCAGTTGTAGAGCCATCTGAATGAGGAAGTTTTCTTTCTGTTTACTCTCACCAAATTCACATCATCTGGAAAATTTCCGTATGGACACAAATCACTTTTTCCTGGTTTCATGCCACGCGATCTATTTGTCTGCTTCACCTCCCCATGAAGCCGCGCCTTGTCTTTTCTAATGGCCTTATCCCGGCAGGATCTCAGTGGATCCCTTGGGCAATATTTTTATTTCCAAGTAAACGCTGTTCATTCTTCCTGACGTCTTCTGATTCCAGGAATATCCCGCCATGTGTTTTGCCAGGTCTTTATATTCCAGTAAAGTCCGTCTTCAGAAAGAATGCTGTGTCCAGTTCAACACAGGCAAACCAACTCTAATGGTGTATAATGCCATTACCAGAGTAAGGGGATGGAGCTATTTCAGTCACAGGTGATTCAGTTGGTTGTCGCATAATGGATCAATCCCTCACGAGGAAGTGACTGTTATTCCTCACTTTTCTCCCTTCTCTGAAAATTATGAGTGGCATGCATAGGGTAAACAGGCAAAGTCTTTTCCCTGGGGTGGGCGAGCCCGGAACTAAAAGGCATAAGTTGAGCGTGGGAGGGGTAGGATAAAAAGAGGCCTAAGGGGCAACCTTTTTCACACAGAGCGCGGTAGTGTATGGAAAGAGCAGCCAGAGGACGTGGTGGAAGCTGGTGCAATTGCAGCATTTAACAGGCATCTGAATGGGTATATGAATAGGAAGGATTTGGAGGGGTATGGGCCAGGTGCTGGCAGGTGGGACAAGATTGGTTTGGGATATCTGGTCGGCATGGACGGGTTGGATCGAAGGGTCTGTTTCCATGCTGCACAAGTTCAGAAATAGTCTATTTAGTGCAACAAATCCACACCGACCCTCCAGGAAATAGCCCTCCCAAAACAATTACCTAGCGTATGACTCTCCATTTGCTTCTGAATTAGTCATCTTACCTACAGTCGACCCAGTTGGAGTCAAAGTAGGCCTTTGGTGCTGTAAGGCAGTCGCGCTAACCAGTGAGCCACTGTGCAGCCCTGCAGCAGAATTGCAAGTCACATGTTAACGCGTGTGAAATGCAATCCCTATCAGAGATGCTCTGCTTCTGTTGTTTTCCCTGACAGGAACAATTAATCCTGATTCCCTGACTAGGAAATGAACCCAAACCACAATGGTGGGAGGGCTGAATCATAAATGCTACTCATCCAGATTGCACAGTTGGTGCAAATGCATATTCTGTTAACATAATAGCTTGGTTTACCTGGGATGAGAAGTTTCTTTCAAAATAAAGATGTTCGTGACACACGTGGTTTTACAGCATAGTATAATGCACGATGTCAGTTCCACTCATCAAAAATCCATACATTCTCATTTCTAGTTTGCAGTGTTTGGCCCGCAGTTTGGCATCTGAATTGTTCATCTCAGTGAGGCTTTCCCTGCAAACCATTAACCTCAACTGAAACAACATATGGGAGTGAAGTCAGATTCGGTTACATTTGTTCATGACCCGAAAGAGAACTGAACCTCATTTTCACCTATTAAGGTAAATATACAGACATACCTGGTGAGAGTGGCAAAAACCTCAGGAGACTTCATGAGGAATTTCACCATTTGGCTTCTTCTTCCTTCACTTTAGACTTTAAAACCAGAGCCTGTTTACGTAAGCAAAGGGGTAATCAAGCCGTCGGCTGCTATTCAAGGACAGGCCCAGACATGAAGAATTGATACATGCTGAAAGTAAACGTCCTGAGGAAGCTTGGCTTACAGTGATCTTGCAGCCTCCTGCCTGTTTACTTCGTAGTTGTTTAGTCGCTACATAAGAAACAGAATCATTAATCCGCTTACCCGTACGTTTCCTCCGCCACTGTTTCCACGTTGCTCCACGGCTTCTACAGTCTCACGTTGTTCTTCCCGCCAAACTGGAGCATTGTTCGGGTCAGCTGCGTTTTATTCTCATGTTCATCGAAGTGGAACTCCAAACTCAAACAGATTAGCCCTGGAGAAAATGGCTTCCGTTTTTTCATCAGAAAGAATTCTGAACTACAGTGAGAAAGCACGCTCGGATGTTTGCTGCAGTATATGTGCGAAAACGCAGCAAAGTCCCAGTGGGACCCGAGCTCATGGCCACTGGCAAACACGGTTAGAGCTCTCATCACTGAGCTGCAGAGCCACGTGCGAAAGTGGTGCTTTTATACTGACATAACAATGATGACCTCTCGCAGAACAAAATCCATCAACCGAGGTTTGTGATGCAAACTGAGATTTCTGGTGTAAAATACAACTTGAAACCTACTTGTTTGATCATTTTTTTGATATTACACTTGGTCATCTTTGCAATAACTCGTTTTACGACTGCGATCAAGATGTGCTTAAACTCCAGTCAGAGGAAAACCTTTGAAGTTTCCATTAGATGAAAGGCACGATGCAGTGTTGATACAATGTTATTGCCGTTGATTTGAACACGTATCAGTTTTTCTTCATCACTTGGTGAGTAACTCCTTTCCTAACGGCATTATGAGATCTCCTTAATGAAGATAATTCATGCTTTATGGCTTTCAAACATGAAATTTCGGGCGATACCCAAAAACGAGTTAAAATCAAACATGCTCAAAAGGTTGGAGTCCGAGGGAATGCAGATATCTGAGACAGCATTATTTTTTTAAAAATCTTGGATGTCGGATTCACTGACTGGGTTGGCATTTGGTGACCACCTCTAATTGTTCTTGAGTGGGCTGTAGGACATTACAAAGATAGATGGAGCGGAGACAGTGAAAATATTTGAATAAACTGACGAAAACTTTGATAATTAGCTGAGCCGTGATGGATGAACAACCCCTGTTGTGAATTCTCCCTCTGGCATCAGATTTGTTCGAAGACCTCAGGATTGCATCATTGGGTGAACAGTCTGCCACTTCATCCCTTCAATCATGTGGGAGGTCGTCTGGAAAGGTAAAGCTGCGAAGGCAGCAGCACACGGTTGTGAAAATAGACGGTGCTAAAAAGGTCATTCAGATAAGTCACAATAAAACACCCTAAAGCCATCAAGTACAGGCTTGCATAGAGGCAGAGGGCGTGAGACCAGAGTAGAGTGGGAATATGAGTGGATGGATGGAAGTGCATTAGGATAGTTTAGATCAAAGTAATGGAAGAGAGTTTGAGCTGCAGAAGAGCAGAGACGTCGAAGAGCCGTATGATGTTAATACGCTGCAAGTGTGCAGACTTGGGGAGGTATCTCACCATGGTCATGACGTGACTCGTTCATACTCAGACAATTGTCAATGAGAAATTGAGTCAGTGGTGAGGCAATTTCTACAACAACGAGGCCAATGATGTCTTCCAGAGCATCTCATCCACTTCCAGCAACTCCGCAGTCAAGACCCACCCCTCCAACTATGACAAAGTAGAATCGCCGTGGTCATTACCTGCCACCTCACCAATCTCCGTTGTCATAATATCATCCTCCACCATTTCCAGCACGTGCAAACGGACTCCACCAGCAGACATGTATTTCGTTCCCCACCACCAGCCGTTTTCTGTGAAGATAATTCCCTCAGTGACTCTCTTGTCAGCTCCATGCCACTCACCAAACGACCCTTCCCTCCAGGCACCTTCCCATTCCATCACAGCATTTGCAAAATCCACCCACACCTTCGCTTTAACACTGTACAAATACTCAAATGATTCTTCCACATCCATCAGAGTTTTATTGCAAATCCACACATGACATTTACTCTATCCGTTGCTCCCAAAGAAGTCTCCTTTACATTGGAGAGACAGGATGCCTAATTGGAGAGCACTTCAGAGAACATCTCCGGGACACCCACACCAAGCGACATCACTGCCTGTGGCCGAGCACTTTAACTCTCCCTCCCACTCAGGCAAGTACATACAGGTCCTGGACATCCACCATTGCTATATTTTTAGCACCCGACGGGTTCTCATTTCAACTCCGATATCTTATCCCAGTTCGATCGTTTCATGTTGGCACCGCTCTCATGAACTTTCCTATCTGTCCATCTTCCTTCTCGCCGATCCACTCCACTCTGCTCTCTGATCTAACACCATTACCCCCACCTATCACACACTCAGATAACTTGCCTCCTCCTATTTGTCTTTCTACTGCCTCGGCTCACAAGCCTCTTTCCAAATGAAGGACTCCTGCCTGAAACGTCGATTCTCCTGCTCCTCGAATGCTACCTGTCCTGCTGTGCTTTTCCAAGACCACACTCTCTACTCAGTTGCGAGGCAGTGGATTTGTGTTGGGGAATGAAGACAGAGGCCTCAGTTTTGCATGATTCAATTTTAGGAAATGCCTGCTCCAATAGGTTAATAATTCAATCCTTATTTCGGCTTTGGAACAATGCGGTAGATTAGCAGGCATGTGAGTTTGAAGCCTGACAGTCTTGCTCCTGAACCAAGTGGAAAGCTTAACTGCCATCTTTGCATCGTCATCAAGCGCATTATCCACACTCTGACATTGTGCTCACGCGTGCTTAAAGTTGTGATCTAAAGACGGACATGACCAATCCTACTCATGTTCCAAGTTGAATAACCAGGAAAGATAACCACCTTTACTGCTTCATTCCAATGATCCACTCTTTGTGCAACGGCAGTTTTGTAACGAAAAAACATTCATCCTCATGAATCTTCCATTCACGTTATGTCTACTCAGCCATTCAATGGGATCTCCGCTCATTTGATGTAGTTCAAATTCGCATTACTGATTGTGCTCCATTACAGGTGAGAAACTAATGCCTAATCACAACATCGTATTCCCGCTAATTTTCGAAGTTTGAGAGTATTTTAATGAACTGTGCGAGTTTACAAGAAATTGAATAAAATGAAATGAGCAAAAAAAAATCCCTTGCTGCCCAGAGCAGCTTTAGTCAAATGAGAAAGTTCAGAGAGCAAAAAAAACCTCCGTTTCTCTCTGTGCAGATGTAAATAGAAGCTGTTCCAGGAAAAGTTGAAAATGCCAGCTTGATGTCCCAATGCTCCCTGCTTCATGTCAATGGAAGCTGCTGCAGTCGAGTTTGGAGCTCCCAGCCTCATGCTACGTATACCACCTCAACAATAGCTGTTCCACGCAACGTTGGAACTTCCAGTCCCTGGCATTTCAAGTGACTCTATACTTTTAGAGAAATGCTTCATACTCACTGATGTCAGTACTGAACCCGTATCCACTAGCTCATCCCCATCCACATTTCCAGTTTAGTTTTCTCTGCTGCACCACACAGTTTCTTGTACCACGCCTGAAAACTGTAACGGTACGATATTCCACAGCAGTGGTCACTTCCTTGAATGAGGAAATTGGAAAGTAGCCGATGGTAAACTGCATTTCTTTTGCAGAAATGCATTCCAGCAATTCCCTGTGCGATTCCCTGACTCTTTCATTTTCTGGAGAAGTATATCAATCTTCCCTTTCAACAAACTAAGTGATGAAATATCCATCGGCTCTGGAGATACTGAAGTTAACCATTCAGCCCACCATGAGCTTGCATGTCTCACTCATTGTCTGTCAAGTATTCCTACTGTTCACGTGTTTCTATTCCTAACATATCCTCCAACACTATCTTTACTGTTTTTTGCATCATGCTATTCCATGTGGTGCCGGTATCGTGCAGTGGTTAGCGCTTTGCATTGTGGCAGCAGAAAGATCACCTCCAATTTGACTTCCAGAATTGTCATTTGTTACCGTGCCATTCAGAGTAAGACATGCTTAACAAATGCAGGATGGAATCAATCTTTTCTAACATGAAAATATTCGTCGAGATGATGAGGCCCTTTCACATCTCTGCTTTCTATGTATCAGGATTCAAACCCACCAATTCTCGGAGATTTCTCTCCATCCCACGATCAGTAACCCTGCTTCAGGTCCATCGTCCAATTTCACTGAGGCATTTGGCAATCAAGCACTGGCATTGACGTTGATCTGTCTGTGCAGCTACAGTCAATGTTCTTGTACGAACGTGACCCGATCTCACAATTAGGACCTTACAATGAGTCGATCCATTTATACCCGGCTGTTGTGAGATCAGTGCTCATTTCGGAATTTTTACTGACATGTACCAGAGACCACTGGAACATCAGGCTCAGGAAAAGGACACAATGCAGTATTCAGCAAACGCTTTTTTTTTAAACGATCAGTTTCCCTATTCTAATCTCAATGGAGAAGCGGACATTGTGAGGAAGCATGATTGAAATGTGCAAAACAATGAGAGTTAAGGCAAGTTCGGCTGAAAGAAATGTTTCTTCTCGGTCAAATACCTAGGGGTATAGACTAAATGTATGATGCAGAAAGTTTTCAGTAGATAAGCAGCAAATAATTTATCCACCATTGTGGTGGATAAATCTGCAACTCATAGCGAAGAAATCAGCACAACCCTCAGAGGCATTCAGTCTGTATTTGTGATGCTAAGGCATACAAGGCAAAGGGATGGAAAAAGGAATGAGGACAGTCAAGCAGTTGTTTCTTCCAAGAACGCGTCCAACGCGTTTGAGAGCTGCCAATCTCCGTGCGTCTGACCGCTGTACACATCCCTGGTCGTGTCGTCGTTCTGAATTGCCACTTTTACCACTGCGGCCCGGGGTCAATTGCCAGTAAGGGCAGTTTTGTTCAGCACCAACAACATGGGCATCTGTGATAGGATTACTTTCAATGATTCGAATCAAACAATGTATCTACAAACATCAGAGTCAACGTCCCAGCCTCTTAAAGAAGGAGAAGGTGCCTCGGCACTCCATGAACCAACATGAGACTGAGAAGTTTATTTTGTTTCCTGACCATTTCGAGAAGCCATAGCGCTTGGTTCGTTGGCTCTGTGAAATTGAAAAGTGCCGATTCGCAGTGTGTGGGCATATTTGGTCTTCCTCACTTCTGATGACACTGCGACATTGTAATGTTCTCCGGGATGTGTACTGAAATAGATTGTCGTGTCTGTATGTCAGGAGTTCAAGCTTCATCTCGGCTTCAGAACAATGAGGAAGATTAGGTTGTGAGTGTAACGAATACCTGCTTTAACCTCGAGCTAGAGAGGAGTGAAGTAGCCACATTCTCAATCCTGTGCCTTGGCTGAGGCACAACGACTCTCAGGCTAAAGCACCATCAGTCAACTCGTCCGATCTCTCTCTCTTCTCTCTCTCTCTCGCTCTCGCTCTCTCTCTCTTTCTCTCTATCTAATGAGACAGCAGGCCTGGGAATATGTGAACTTTGATTTCAAAGCTTTATTTTTATATATGAAAAGGAATAATTGACAATCTATCTGTATGCGTCCCTCATGGAAGAGTGCAGAAGTCAGTGAGAGAAGTCTTCATTCAGGTGGAGAATGATAGAGCTGACTGAGGTTATGAGCCGAAATCTAAATAGAAGAAATGACATTGATATGAAGCGTGAGCAGAGTACACCGAAATAGGGAACATAATTTAAAGGGATGACAAGTACTTTAGGAACTGCAATTGCTTCTCACTCCTGGCAGACACAAAGAAAACTGGGAATGTGGCCATGTCACGGCTAACTAGGGACATGAGGGCATAGCACTGCACTCAAGAAGGAGGCTGACGACGTGGCTGAAAATAGCAGCAGGCATTAAGACTGGGACCAGTTCAGATGTCAGCACAAGATGAAGAAAGAATTAATGCAGAGCGAAATCTCGCTTGTCAGTAAGCTTGAGAGAAGCAAATAATGAATTGTTAAAGCTCTTGAAGTTTAACGAAGGGAGAAAGAAACGATGATTGAAAATAAATCCCACACAATGAGAAACAGTGGATGGAAAAATGTGGGATAAATATATGGCATACCAAAGAAATATGTATATTGGTTCTGTCATCACAAATGATGACACAAGTAATATTCCTAAAGTGCTGGGAAGAAAAAGAGAGGGAGGAACTGAAGGGAATCAATATTTTCAGGGAGATTGTGTTTTGGAAATTGATGAGATTAAAAGACAATAAATTCCACCAACGGCGAATCAAACATCAGTGTACTTAAAGTCACCCTAAATGCAGCGAAGGCGTTCTGTAACTAGAGTGTGGAGTCTAAATAGAGTAAATTCTTTGTCATATTTCAATATTCTATCGACTCTGAAACAATATTTATGGCTTCGAGGTCAGTTATTGTGACCCTATTATTTGTAAAAGGGAGTAGCGAGAAAACATGGAATGACAGAAAAGTTAGCCGAAGAATGGAAAACTGTAACTGAATTGATCAGAGCCAGCATAAATTTACGACACTAAAATAGGAAAGGAGATATTGTCTTCTTGTACACAAATCGCTGAACGTAAGCATGCAGGCGCAGCAGCAGCTGAGGAAGGCAAATGGTGTGTTACCCTTTGTACTTAGAGGATTTGAACACAGGAGAATGGCAGACTTGCTGAGATTGTGCAGGGTCTTGTTGACACCACAACGGAGAGTGTTGTGTGCAGTTTTGGAATCCTTATCTGGTAAAGGATGTGCTCCATACGGAGACTGCATAAGAAAGGTTTACCAGACTGATCCATGGCATGGCAGGACTGACGTATGAGGATAGAATGGATTCATTAGGATGAAAATCACTCAAGTTTAGAATGATGCAATAGGATATTACAGAAAGGAATAAAAATCTAAAAGGTACACATCTGGTAAATGCAGGAAGGATGTTTTCAATAAACAGGGCGTCCAAACCATAGAATGTGGGGAGGTGGCGTCACTTCTAAGAATATGGGGTAGCCCACTTAAGACTTAGATGAGAATTTTATTTTTTAATCAAATACTGGTTACTCAGTGAGATTTGCTGCCACAGGAAGTAATTAAAGCCAGAACGGGCAATGTTGACAAGATGAAGATATCAGTAGTTTTGAGGGCAAGAAGTATCAAAAGGTAGAGGCCTAAAGAGGGCGCAGGTTACTGTGTGGAAGGATCAGCCAAGATCATATGAATTACAGAGAAGGATCAAATATCACAACAAGCCAGTCCTGTTCTAATTTTTCATATTTCCATTCTGTTAAAGGTGGGATATAAAGACCAATTGTTTTTAACTGACACAGGTATCAGTGACACATTATCTCGATGCAAAAAATAATCCTGTAAATACTTACCAAAGAGCAATCGGGGAGCAATTTTAGCATAAGAACGTCAGCAATTATAGAAGGTGCAAAGTAATGTTTCATGTTGGTACACTGGCTGTTCTGTATCTCAATTTCAATCCAATTCTCAAATTACTGAATGTTCTGATAAAAGAGACATAGTATGAATAAAATAAGTAAACGTCTTTAAAACGTTCATGGTACTGGGTGGAGGGAGTATTAGGAAAGTGTGGGAAAGGGGAGCAGTGAGAAAACAATGAGGGATTGGCAACGAAAGACCCCAAATTCCAAAACTTCTGAGACCCGCTATCCTGCTCGGGCGTGCTGTCCCTCCACTTCCTGCTCCATTATTTCCGTCTATGAAATATTTACAGCAAGGTAAGGGACAGAGGTGTTCATGGGATACACTTGCCCATCAATCCCAGTCACTAATACACAGCCAAACGGCTCCCAACAAGACCAAATCCTCATGAACCACCGCAATGATTTCAAACAATATCATTTATTTTCAGCTCTATTCACACTAAAGTTAGATAAACCAACAGTGACATGATAAATTAAAACAAGCTAACACTGAGCCAGGAATAGCGGCGGCGGACTGGGGTCTGTTTCTGGGAAGAAGGTTCAGGTTGTCTTTGGCTGAATTGGCGAGCCCAGAGACACTGTGTTTGGATCCAGAGTCATATAATGACCAAACATGGAACCGCTAACTGGGCTCTAGCACCTGATACTTCCCTCCCCTTTAGCCCTCACTCACCGAATATCTATTGGAAACAACAACATTTCGTTCCAATGATCATTCGCCGAAAACATACTCAACAATCATGTTAACCCTATGCATGCTGCAAGCCCCATAACATCTAATGACGTATAATGTCCAACAGCGAAGAAAAGGGGGTCCTACAGGACCAAGCTGCATGCACCGGTCCTCCACACAGTCAGAGAAGCTCATGGGCGCGCTGGGGTCACTGATCAATCATAGAATGCTGTTGGGCTAAACTAATCTATCCAGAACTCCCACATCCCAACACTCTGTCAAAGTTCGTTTGAAAAATCCTTCCAGTTCAAAACACAATTGTTAATGATGACTCTGTTCCCTTTGCCGCAGGTGAAAGTCAGGACTGCAGATGCTGGAGATTAGAGTCAGCATGAGAGCAGTGCTCAAAAAGCACAGAAGGTCACGCAGCATCCGAGGAGCATGAGAATCGAAATTTCAGGCAGGCACACTTCATCAGTAACATCTCACGCAGCCAATTTATGATCAATATTGCTATTATCCCTTATAACCCTTCATCCCCAGATTTCAGGCACAGTGGTCTCACAGAACTTTTGTCTTTTGATTTGCCAATCGATATTTATCTGATCGTTTTGGATTAGCTTCATGAAGACTCCTTCTTATCTCATCAAAAAACAAAGAGCAGACAGTTCACCACAATTTTCTATGAACAATTCTATTTTCGCTTTACTGAATGAAACACGCATTTTTTCAGTGGCACCTCATTTTGTCTGGTATAACTGTTTGTAACGTCTTTCACACAGCTTTAAACGGCAATCCTGTCACTATTGAATTAATTAACACACCGTTTCTCATGGCAAACTGACAGCGTGCATATCTTTTCAAGATGAGGAAATATATCTGAATGAGTTGTGACTTGGACATTAGTTATCGTGAATACAAAGTAAATACAAACAGATTGTGATGGTGTTGAGCTCGAATACTCTTTCAGAAGCTGCGAGACAAACTGAATACTTCCACCGTTTTCTGTTTTTTTTAATATGTATCAGTTTGCCAGTTTTTTGCTTCTGCACATGTTCTTGGGATGAAAGGTATGAAAAGTTGTGGGTCGAAAACAGGAGCAGTCGCCTCCTTCCGTCATGCAACTCCCAGCTCTTCCTCTGCTTTTGTAGTTTTGTGAAAGCACTAACTGGCTTTAATATTGGATTTTAATGATAATCTAAATGTCCACATGTTATTCTTGCTGCCTAAATATGGAATAAAGCAATACATCAATTTTGATCAATTTCACGATTTATGTTTGCATGTCCAGGTTATAATTCTATGTTTAAGGAGAAGGAAGCATTACATATTGGTAACAATAAATGCTAACGATTTGCAGGCCATGGCTGTCAGAGCACGTAATCCAAATTACGAGACTTCCAGGGACGGTCTCTGCTTCTTTCACCCTGGAAACTGACTGATTCGGCATTACAGTCTCCCATCCTTCTGCACATGATGCCTTCAGTTCTGTCTTGATTTTGTTACGACTGTTTTCTAACACATGGGCGATTCAATCATCTGTTATGTTGCAGTTTCAAATGAATGAGAATCCTTGTCTCAGGGCACACTGTCTCCGTAGCTCAATGCTTAGATCGGGGAGGAGCATGGACAAATGAAAGGCTGAAAGCTTCATTTCTTTGCTGTAACCAGACTCTGGTGTTGAAATCTGAAATGAGACAAAATAAGCCAATTGAGTGCAATCCTACTTTCTGGCTGATATCTCCTGAGGCCACAGTCGCTTCGCCAGAACGTGTCTGTGCGTTTGCCTCTGTAAGTGAAATGGGGTTCAGATCACCAAGGGAGTGTAAACACAGGTAATCCATCTTTAACTGCAGTCGCATACATTGCAAAATGTGACTGGATAATAGCATTGCGACGAGTGCTTGAAACATTTAGGAACACAAGGGTACATACCAAGTGCTGAAAACTTGGATAACGGGCCTCTTTCCGTTCTGTAAACAGTCGATGACTTGCTCAAACGTATGACCTGATAAATAAAACTCCATATTCATTGCCATTAGCAAGCAGTCCCACAGCTTGGGAGGCAGCACATCTGCTGTATTGGTTAATAGTGGATGTTTTCCTCATCGCGGCCAGAGTTGGGTGCCTATTCAGAGAATCAGGTTTTCTTGTTCCTGACTGATAACAGCGAGAGTTGAGCAGCTCTGATGGGAATGCTTTCAATGTCTCAGATCAGCTAATGCCTCGAGAATATCAGAGTTCATGTCCCTGCTCCTGCAAGAAGGGGAAGGTACCTTGACAGCTTCTGCTCAATCGGTCAGCCCACCCTTTATTCCCCACTCGCATAGTTTCTAAAGATTCCCAGAGTTGAAACGGGGCTCTGTTTAATTGTTTCATTTACACTCACACTGGTTGCACGTATTGGTTTGTTTGAAATTGATAATTTGCTCAAGAGCAGCGTGCGAGACGATTCTATCTTCCCCTCCTCTGACAGTACTGTGAGGTTGACTCTGATGTTCTCAGTTGCATTCATCGATTGGAGACATTAACCGTTAGATTAAAAGTGCCACAAATAATTCCAAACGGAATGAAATTCTTTCAAGTGTTCTGCCTGCAAAGTACTCAGAAACTGCTCATTTTTGAGAGGTATTTAGGAAAACCATGTTTAAGAAGATAAACAACTTGCTTTGCAAGGTGGTTCTAATGAAGACCTCAATTCTTTCGAACCGTTCGGTGGAATTGTGTTGATCATTTTAGTACTTTGTATTACCACACCGACCCCTTGTTTAAAAAACGAATCTGTTAAACAACGAATTGCGGTATAATCGACAATACTTTTAAGTGGACAATAGGTTGAAGGTGGGCATGCATTCATATCAATAGTTCAGACATCCCAGCATTTCAAAGATTCTTCCTCCAGCAGATCAGGAATTCAAAGCACATTTCGGATTCGGGGCAATGAGTTTGTAAGTGTAATAAAGAGCGGCAGTGTTTTTGAGACGTGAATAGTCGAATGAACGACCCCCAGATTTGCAAATAAGCAAATCATTAAGCCACTAATTCAAGTGCGATTGCTGCAGTTCTGTGATGATGTCAGGGCCAGGAGAACAATTGTTACCGTTCACTGGGTGAACAACTAGTAAATATAATCAAATTCTTCACTTCACTCCAATAGACCCCACATTGTGAAGCGGACAATTTAGCATAGGAAACACACTTGATCTCATGAAGCTTTCATTCACCCTGTGCTTGTGCAGCCATTAAATGAGATTACCACTGATCTGATAAATTTAACTCTAGTTTCATGCTTTTACTCGATAGTTCGAGGTAAACTTGTGCTGAAAAAGATGTTGTGTATTCTCATTAATTTGGGAGTTTCGCGGCCGTACCACTCAGTTTCTCTGAATGGTAACTGAGAATATGTGATAGTTGTCAGCAGTAGTTACTTCCACATGTGAGGTAACTGGTGAAGTAAATGATGTTAAACTTCCTTATTACTGAAGCATGCATTTCAACAATATCCTAGGCTATCTATCGCTCTTTGATATTCCCTATAAATAAATAAGGAGGGGGATTATTAAGTCTGGGGTAATAGAAAGGAAGACTGTAACATTTTCCTTCGATATATAAAGTACAAAAGAGCGGCAAAAGTGAACATTGGATTGCTGGAAAATGATACTGGGGAGATAGTAGTGGGGAACGAGAAAATGGCCAACGAGCTGAATAATTACTTGGCTCAGCCTTGGCGGTGGAAGACACGAGTAATACCTTAAACATTCAAGAGATTGAGGGGCTAGATCTGAGTATGTTGGCCACCACAATGGAGAACATGCAAGAAAAATTGAATGGTCTGAAGGTGGTTAAATAACCTTGACCAGATGGGCTACATCCCAGTGTTATGAAGGAGATGGCTGAAGAAAGAATGGAGGCGATCGTGGTGATCTTTCAGGAATCACTAGAGTAATGAACAGTCTCAGAACACTGGAGACCCACTAATGTGACATCCCTCTTTAACGAGGGAATAAGGATAAAGACAAAAGGTCCACAATGAATAGCTTAAACTCGGTCGTGGGTAAGATCCCGGAATCCATTGTGAAGGACGAGATTTCTGAATACTTGGAACTGTTGGGAAAAATAGTACAAAGTCACTATGGTTTCATCAAGGGAAGGTCATGCTTGAAAGATCAGTTGGAATTCTTTGAAGTGAAATTGAGGAGGCTTGACTAAGCACTGCCAATGGATATTGTCCACCTGGACTTCAAGAAGGCCTTTGACAATGTGTCACACAGGAGATGACTGAGTACGATAAGAACCCCTGGTGTTAGAGGCAAGGTAGTGGCATTGGTAGAAGCTTGGCTGTCTGGCAGAAAGGAGAAAGTGAGGACTGCAGATGCTGGAGATCAGAGCTGACAAATGTGTTGCTGGGAAAGCGTAGTCGGTCAGGCAGCATCAAAGGTGCAGGAGAATCGACACACCCTCCTCATTCCCGAAGAAGGGCTTTACCCAAAACATCGATTCTCTTGCTCCTTTCATGCTGCTTGAACTGTCTGGCAGAAAGCAGAGAGTGTGGATGAATTGATCCTTATCAGGATGGCAGCCGGTGACAAGTTGTGTTCCACAAGGAGCGTGTTGGAATCGTAGCTTTTTACTCGTTACATTAACTATCTAGATGAGTGAGTTGAGGGTCCTCTGACTAAATTTGCAGGCGATAAAAAGATAGAAAAATGGGCAGGTCGTATTGAGAAGGTGGAGAGTCTGAAGAAGGATTTCGACATGTAAAGAGATTGGCAGACGCCTTCCAATGTGGGAAAGTGTGAAGTCATGAACTTTGGCACAAAGAATAGAGGCATGGGCTATTTTTAGAATGGTGAGAAAAAATTCAGAAGATTCCTCCAAACTAATTGTATCTCTCAGAGCATCGTAGGTTTATTGTATTTTAAAGCTCTTCCCCAGCTATCAAAGTTACTTTGTTTGATCCTTTGAAACATAATGTAAGTTTGACCAGGATCCCTCCTTATATTCCTCAAAAGTTTCAAGAATACAAAGAGGGATTCTGGTCAAACATATATTGAGTTTGAAATGATCAAACAATGTAATTTTGATAGCTGGAAAAGAGCTTTAAAAATACAGTAAACCTACGATGCTCTGAGAGATACAATTAGTTTGGAGGAATTCAAAGATTCACTGCCTGACATAGTGCAAACACATTTGGAAGAGCAGAGAGTTAAAACGGCAAGGCTGGCAGCTGAACTGGCTGATGATTATGAATTGGTCCATAAAACATGGTTTGTCTCTCTCTGAAGTACAAACCCTCTCTATTTTTATTTCTCTCCTGCTAAGGGCATTCATTGTTTTTTTTATTTCCTCCGCTGAACCTATTCATTCTCTTTCTTTCTCTTCTGATTTTAGCCATAACTCAAAATGCTTCATTTCCGCTTTTAACTCAAGCTGCGTCATTTGCAATTGAAGTTTGCTCATCTCTATAGATCCTGATTGAGTTTCCAGCAAATTAGAATGCTGAGCTAGTGCTGCAATCACCTCATCTTTCCTCACTTTAGGAAGTAGCTTCAACGCAAGTTTGTCCACTAATTCCCACAGCTTGGACTGATGTGCATTCTGTTAAAAACCACAAGGTCACACCTTCCACCTCCAAAACATCCTTGGCTCCTGCAAGAGCCATTGCTATCTGAAGCTCTGTGACCCCACCAACTCAACACACGGAATAGGAGACACTAATGTTTGCCACTCGCTGCCTTAATCCCGCAAATGGCCCCCATTATGGAACAGGCCCGACCCCACAGAACATTTTAAGCAACTAGCCCAGTTAGTGTAGAGTGGATCTTCCTTGTGTGAATTAGCTGGTCAGACTGCAGAGTTTTAAACCAATAGCATTTATTAACCAAATTACCAAATGAGACACAAGAAACCAAAAATAGAATACCTGGATAACTAATCTTATATAAACACGACAGGCTAGCCAGACTTAAGGATCCTGTACCAAAATACTTGCAACAATCACAATGAGCAAACCCCTTAGCACCAAGAGTAAAATTGACACAAAGGCTTACAGGTTATAAGGTCAGAAGGACAGAAGGAGGAGGTGAGCGTCCAGTTCCAACAGTGACCCTGACTTAACTACCCCAGAATTGATCAGACCTGTCCAGTTAGAGAGTTGGCCACGTCCTCTTGATTGTCCAAGATTCTTATTAAATACTAAAACAGCCTTCTGGCTGATGCATTACCTGTAGCTTTAAACAAAGCGATCCCAGTGAAACTGTCAAAGTTCAGACATATTTGAATCTTGGTTCATTTAGACTCTCTGTAAAAAATTAAGGACAACTTAACCTTGTAAATGGAACGATTTTGTGACAACATGCCACATATGGCTTTGCACTGAATTCAATAACTATAAGTCTTACGGCTTTGAAGCAAATAAAATGTATTCAAGTGTTTGTGAGTTTACATAAAACAGAGCTGAATCGTGTTATGTGTTGAAGGTTCAACATTGTTTTATTAGAGCTACGAGAGGAAAATCCAAACAGATCCACACTTCCTGTGTATGGTCAGGAAAAATATGCCCAGTGAGAATCTGTTGGCTGGCGTGTGATCTAGTTGACGAGAGATCAGTACTTTAACTACATCTAGATCGCATATTTTGTGGGTGGCTGTGTTGGGGGGGCGGCGTGGGGTGGGGGGCGTTTTCAGGTGATTACAGTATTGCAAATGGACAACACAGTAGAATCATCTACCCTGTGATAAGGAAACATCCATCATTCTCCCTCACAACTAACTTCACAAGAGCAATTGGTGATGGGAGATGTGACCAATAGTCAGTGATGTCAACATTCAATCAAGTCCAGTTGTTATTTGTGATCTGAAGGTACCATACTGAATGGGGTTAACTGGATCTGTTTGTTTAGTGACTGTGATTGATGTCAGTCTCCATGGATCCTAATGATGTTGCTGGATGTTTTCCCTCTTCTATTAGTAAGGGGCTTCTTGCAATGACGTATCCCATTGTAGCAGCAGATGCTTCACCTGCAACACTAACAAGACTCAGTAGTTGCAAAAACCGGGAGATGAGAGGTCAGAATCTGAGAGTAGACTGGAATGTTCTAACAATGGATCAGAACCTGGGAACAGTAGACTGGAATGTTGCACCAATGGCTCAGAATCTGAGAACCCGAGGTTGGAATGCTGTAACAATGGACAGGAGTTTATCCTGGGGTCTTTTCTATGTTTCTAGGTATTGGAACATATTATCAATTCGGATATACGGTGTACTGCTGATTATTCAGACTGGTTACTATCCCATGCTTGCTGTTGTTGGTGTTCCTGGTGAGTCTTCCCATCCCTATGTACTTATTAATCCCATAAGCCATGGTGAACTTCAGTGTTATTTCTGTTAACTATATTTGGCAAAGTTGGAAACTACTGTCTTCAGTTTCAAATGCAAATCCATTCATTACCACAGATTTCAAAACCGCCCACCCCCACACCCTCACACACATTTGAGGACAATACTGTTCACAATCCTGAAATATCTATTTGCCCTGAATTGATTTATATCTTCATATTTTCTCCATCAACAAATAGACCCATCATCAGCTCCATGATGTCCCCTTTCCACAGCTTGACGTTTGTGCAGTTGCTAAATACACCATTATACATGCCTTGGAAAATTTCAGACTTCACGGTTCTTGCTCTCTTCTAATCACTCTTTCCATTACAATGTTTCCATCATGACCTTGTTCTTGTCACTAAAGTAACTTCATGTCAGAATAGTAATGTCGCTGGCCACATCATTCAGTGGTCCAAGTTACTACACTAAAGACACGGTTTTAAATCCCATCTCAGACGATGAGAGAACTTAAACTAAAATGACAGGAACTGGAAATAAAAGCGAATCTCACTAATATAATCCCACGAGCATTTTGTCAATATGATTAGATATTTCGCTGATGTCCTTTGGTAAAGAAATCTAACATTATTATCTGGTCTGGGTAAGTACGATGTCAGGTCCACAGCAATGTGTTTTGCTCTGTACTGCCTTAAGGAATGGCCTCACATTAACGGGCAATTAGTGAGGCCAACAAACGGTGCCCTTAACAGCGATGCAGACATCCTATATGATGACAAAAGTAAAGTTTGGGAAAAAAGAATGATGCGGGAGATCAAGAGAATGAGGAAGTGCCAGAGAAACTGAGATTTGGGAGCCTCAGATCGAGATAAAAATAGAGTTGGCATTTCGAGTCCAATGACCATCCATCAGAACTGCTCACAACTGGGAAATAGTGTGATTGATGTTGGTGACAGGAACGTCTGTTGTGAAGGGGAGAAGGAGGGAGTTGAACGGATACAGAAAGAGGGAGATAGAGAGAAAGAACCAAATAAAGGGATTGTTGATGACCAGCTGGAATGGAAATAAAAATCAAGATTAATCTTATTTATTTTCTCCTTTTGCCATATTAACGGAAGTCCTGTCCATGTATGGTATATATCAAAGTCACGGGTTGAAGTGAGTTATGTCCCTTTGTCTTCCTTCCGAAGAGCAACCATCTTTTTGGTAAAAACAAATTCATTAATGGGACGTTGGACAACATGTAATTACCTTTCCACGTTGTCCTTGAGAAGCTGTTGGTGAGCTGCCTTCCTGACCACTGCAGTCTGTGGGCTGTCAGCATTCAATGCTTAGTTCCGTCTGGTTCAATTTCTTTGAGACTTCATAGTGAGTGATATAACTGAGTGGTTGGGTTTGGACATTCAAAACGGCAGCCGAGAGTTAACAACATTGTTTTGGGTCTAGAGTCACATGTAAGCCAGATCAGGTGAAGATAATAGATCTCATTCCCTGAAGGGCATCAGTGTGCCAGGTAGGCTTTTCTGATAAACGTTTCATTGTTTCTTAATTCATGATATTTTATTGAACTCAACTTCCAATAGTTGTGTGGTGGGATTTGAATCTGTTCTCTGGGTCATTACCTGGTTCACTGCATTAATAGTCCGGAGATAATACAGCTAGGCCATCACCTCCTCAGCATCTTCAAACATCTCCAATGGCAGTAGTGATGTTGCTTTTGGCGTGGCTGTCCTGGAAGACTAGCGTTTCGCAAGGCAAAGAAATCATTTGGCAAAACATACCATTTTTCTCATTTTGGGACCGAGACAAAGGCAACAGAGATTTATCAAACGGGAAATATATTTGTGAGACTTACTTTCTGCAAAACTATGGAGAAGCAATCAATGCAATCCCAAATCCGACCAACCACAACAAAATTTTAGGGCGGCACGGTGGCACAGTGGTTAGCACTGCTGCCTCACAGCGCGACTGACTGTGTGGAGTTTGCACGTTCTCCCCGTGTCTGCGTGGGTTTCCTCCGGGTGCTCTGGTTTCCTCCCACAGTCCAAAGATGTGCGGGTCAGGTGAATTGGCCATTCTAAATTGCCCGTAGTGTTAGGTAAGGGGTATATGTAGGGGTATGGGTGAATTGTGCTTCGGCGGGTCGGTGTGGACTTGTTGGGCCGAAGGGCCTGTTTCCACACTGTAAGTAATCTAATCTAATCTATGTGTACGGAGAGCAATGGGGTCACTTGGAGTGTCAAAGAGCACACGATCGGGGATGGAACAAAACCACCCCTGTCTGAACGGGTATGAAAACCCTCCAGTACAGTGTATCATTAAGTCCTGTAATCCCTCTCCATTTCGGTAACATACTGCCTTCCATTAATCCTGTAAGTGAAATGACAGGTTATATCATGTTATATTCCACCTGCCAAACGATTATCCATTGCTTTTACCACTATGTATCTATTTGCAGACTCTCCAAACTCTCATGATAATATAATCTCTTCCTTATCACAGCGACATCACTAAACTCAGTATCAGTACATCTGTTCCATCCCACTGATCATTGATATAGATTGTAACTAGTTGAGGACCCATCGGCGGTCGCTATATGACTCAACAGTTTACGACTTGTCCACTGATTCACACTGATTTATCCGGAATGCCTGCTTCTTGTTTGGTAACCAGTCCTTCCCCATTCCTGTGTAACACATCCGAAGGGCTGAATAAGAATGAAGAGCATTAGTTGGCTATTCAGCCCCTCACGCCTGCTCCGCCATTGAATCCATTTATGGCTAATGTCAACTCTGCTCCACCATTGAATACAAACATGGCTGATGTCATCTCTGCTTCACCATTGAACCAAATCATGGCTGATGTCATCTCTGCTCCAGCATTGAATACAAACATGGCTGATGTCACCTCTGCTCCGCCATTGAATACAAACATGGCTGATGTAATCTCTGCTCCGCCATTGAATACAATCATGGCTGATGTCATCTCTGCTTCACCATTGAAGACAATCATGGCTGATGTCATCTCTGCTCCACGATTGAATACAATCATGGCTGATGTCATCTCTGCTCCACGATTGAATACAATCATGGCTGATGTTATCTCTGCTCCACCATTGAATACAAACCTGGCTGCTGTCATTTTTACTCTGCCATTGAATACAAACATGGCTGATGTCATCTCTGCTCCGCTATTGAATACAATCATGGCTGATGTCATCTCTGCTCTGCCATTGAATACAAACATGGCTGATGTCATCTCTGCTCCACCATTGAATACAATCATGGCTGATGTCAACTCTGCTCCGCCATTGAATATCAACATGGCTGATGTCACCTCTGTTCTGCCATTGAATACAATCATGGCTAATGTCATCTCTGTTCCGCCATTGATTACAATCATGGCTGATGTCATCTCTGCTCCGCCATTGAATATAAACATGGCTGATGTCATTTCTGCTCCACCATTGAATACAATCACGGCTGATGCTATCTCTACTTCACCATTGAATACAAACATGGCTGATGTCATCTCTGCTCCGCCATTGAATTTAAACATGGCTGATGTCATCTCTGCTCCACCATTGAATACAATCATGGCTGATGTCATCTCTTCTCTGCAATGGAATGCAATCATGGCTGAAGTCACCTCTGCTCTACCATTGAATACAAGCATGACTGATGTAATCTCTGCTCCACCATTGAATATAAACATGGCTGATGTCATCTCTGCTCTGCTATAGAATACAAGCATGGCTGATGTCATTGCGGCCTCTGTCCCACTTTACTGCCATCTCTCCATCTGAAAACTCTGCTCTCTTTCTATAGATTGCCCCACATGAAAAAATATCCACTCCAAATCTACACTGTCAATCACTCTCACCATTTTACAGATCTGAATGAGATCTCCTTTTATTCTTATAAACTTGAGAATATTGGCCTGAACTGCTCAATTTCTCTTCATTAGACAAATGTTTCATCTCTGGAATCAATCTAATGAAACTCTTTGAATTGCCTCCAATGCAAATGCATCCTTCCACAAGTCAGCGCACCCAAACTATACTCCAGTTGCAGCCTCGCGAATATCTTGCATAGCTGCAGTAACACACTCTACCTTTCTACTTTATCATTTTCCAAATAAACACTGAAATTATGCTTGCATTTCTCATTACTTTCAGTACCCGAATACAAGTTTTCTGTGATATGCAAGCGGACACCCGTATCTTTCTGCTCCAAAGCACTTTAAAGTTTCTCTCCATTTAGATAATAATTTGCCTTTCTATTACGCTGGCCAACTTGAATAACCCATATTTTTCCAATTTAATTTTCATTGCCAGATTTTGGCCCATTTGACCAACTTATCCATATTTATTTTTATATCTCTTCCATCTTCATTGCGAAGTAATTTCGAACCTCTGAAAATAGTATTTTCCATCCCGTCAACCGAGTAATAATATTGAACTCAAATGGTTGAGGCATGAGAACTGAAATCTATGGCACCCCACACGTTGCATTTGCCAAAAGAAAATTACACATTTATTCCATCTGACTACATTTTATTGGTTAACCAATCCTCCATCCAAGCTAATAAATTATTCCTAAACCCATGTTGTCTGATCTTACCATTTTCTCTTTGGAGAAGCGACATATCCAATGCCATCAGGAAGACTAGATAAATTCCATCTCTAGGAATCTTACTATCCACTTTGTTTGTCACATCCTTAAGTAACTCAAGCAAACAATTCATACTCGGTTTATCCTTCGTAAAACTGTGATGGATTGTGGTTTAACTTTGCAAACGTCCTCAACAACGGATTAGTTGCAATGGTTTTATCGTTACGTTTTACTCTCTAATGTATATAGTTACTATAAGTTCTTCCCTTTTGAAAACATTTACGTTTTCTTTGAATTCCTGTTTATCTGGTAGACGTTTTTAAGGGATATGTTCCAATTGCTGTGTAAGAGACATGTGTGGCTGAATGGATTCATCATCCTGCTGGTGTACAAACTCGATGGGCTGACGTCTTTCTGGTTTTCCTATATTCTCATCTATATGGCCTGAATGACCTCCTCCTGTTGATGTATTAGGGCATTGAGGGATAACGGAATCTTCCTGTTGCTGTGTAACCTTTTGAGGGGATGATGGATCTTCTCATATTCTTCCAACATAGGCTATAAATACTGAATGGTCTCCTCATGCATCACTGAGATGGGACTGAGGGAATGACTGGTCTTCTCCTGTTCCCATACAACAGATGCTTGACTGAATTACCTTCAACTTTCTCATTAAAAAACGTCTCAGATACTTTGTATCCTTGTCCAATTCCCCTACAAAGGATCGGAGGGGCTGAATGACCTCCTGTTTTCAAAATCTCCGGTCACTGTGTGGCCTCTTCCAGTTCCTGGCTTACAGACTGGAGGAGGCTGAATGGACTGATCCTTTTGCTGTGTAATAGGATAATGGTGCAGCATGGCCTACTCTGGGTCCAGTGTTTTGAATCGAGGGGCTGATTGGCCTTCTTCTGTCACCTTATATCATGCTCCAGAGCTGTATATCCTTGTCCTGTCCTGTTGTAAAATGGTCGAAGGTGTGAATACCCTTCTGCTGTTCCTGTGTATCAAGCTGGAGAAGTGGAATGGATTCCTCCATTTGTTGTGTAATTGGCTTCTATTACTGACTCCTCCCGGTGTTCGATGTAAAAATATGATCATCTTTCATTCTTCTAAACTCAACCTGATGATCCTTTCCTGATAGGTTAACACCTTCATTACAGGGATCAGTTGAAAGTACCATCTATTCCAATGTAACAATATCCGTTCCTCAGTGAGGAGATTAAATCTTTACACACTACACCAGATGTGATCTCACTCAGACCCTGTACAGCAGCAGCAATGCTTTATCAGCCTGCTGTGAGGTTCCCACCCAGGTTACAGCAGTCTCGGGGACATATACAGTGTTGTTGAAAGATCATTGTCCTTCTCCAATCCACAGCATAACAGAAGATCTGAAGAAGAGCTTAAATGATGTGGCGAGATGATCACCGAATCATACCTTGCAGATAATGTCAGGCTGTTGCTTAACGAGTCTGTTTATTTCTATTCACTGTTTCCTGCCAGCTGTACCATTCGAGCAACATGTCCAGATATTAGCCCCAATCCACTCAGATTTAATTTTGCAAACTAGGCTTGGCGCTTTACCACACACTTGGTGGTGGACATTGAGCTCGCCCACCCAGAGTTCATTTTGCGTCCTGACCACCGTCAGTGTTTCCTCCAAGTATTGTTCAGCATGGAGGAGTACTGATTCATCAGTTGAGAGAGGCTGGCACATGGAAATCACCAGGAGGTTTCCTTTCCCATGAGTAAACTAACGCCATGAGACCTCATGAGATACAGAGTCACTATTGAGGAATTCCAGAGCAATTGCCTTCCAACTGTATCCCAATGTACCGCCATTTCTGCTATGTCTGTCCCGCTGGTGAGACAAGAGATATCCGGGGAAGGTGATGGGGTGTCTGGGACATAGTCATACTCACAGAATCATACCTTGCAGACAATGTCAGGCTGTTGCTTGACGAGTCTGTTTATCTCTATTCACTGTTTCCTGCCAGCTGTCTCATTCTAGAAACATGTCCATATATTAGCCCTAATCCACTAAGATTTAATTTTGTAAACTAGGCTTGGTGCATTACCAACTTTTTTTTATGAAAATCCAAATGTATGTCCTCCGTTGTTTCTCTTTCATTTGTCTCCCAGTCTGTTTCTCAATCATAATTCCCATTTCATAAATCTATGTTAATATTGTCTATGACCATTATTTTCAGTCCTATCAATTTCTTCTAAACCATTTAATTACTATGTTCTATATTTCATGTACTATATCATTTTCCCACACCAGACTTGGTTTTCCTAGTATTGTTAGAATGTTCAGTGAAGACAGAACTGAAGTAGTGGTTTAATAGTTCTGCCATTCCCCTGTTCCCCATTGCCCATTCTCTGTTTTCAGATTGTGAGGAAGCTGCACTTATTTTATCATACTTCTCACACTGACATGATTTACTAAGCTGTTAAAGTTCACTCTTATAACACTTGTGAATATACTCTTTGGAAACTGATCAACTTCAGCTGCTCAATAATTGACCTTCCACACCATACACTCACAGGACTATAGACTCTGTGCCAACAGAAGTACAGCACGACCTATATTGGTCTCTGTTTCCAACACCAGGCCCATAATCTGGAATGCTATGACAATTCCAAGTGCTCGTCCAAGCACTTTTTAACCACACCTTCACATTGAGAATAACCTCCATCATTTTGAGTGGCATTATCCATGTACTAAATAAGACAGACTTAAACAGATCTAGCAGCTCAAGTCTGGGTTTCCATAAGGTGCTGTGGGTCAGCAATAACAGCAGAATTGTACTCCTGCACACCCTCATGGCCTGGTATAAACCCCTTACAACAATGACTATCAATCCAGAGGATCAACCTTGGTTCAACGGAGTGTGCAGGAGGGAAGGAGAGGAACTTGGCACACTTGACAATGAGAGATGTCTGCCTGGTGACGCTACCAAACAGGACAACGTATGCACAAAACAGGATAAGCAGGAAGTGATAGACAGAGCTTAGTGATCCCACAAGCAACGATCATACCTAAGTTCTGCAGTCCTTCCACCTTTGGTCGAGAAAAGCTGGGGGAGGGGTGGGGGGGGACCATTAAACAATTCACTGGAAGAAGAGATTCCACAAATAACCCCTTCCTCCATGATGGAAGAGCCCAACACTTCAGTGTATAAGATAAGGCTGATGCATTCGCAATCTTCAGTCAGAAGTGCTGAGTAGATGATCCATCTCAGCCCCCTCCAGTGGTCCGCAGCGATTCAGTTACCAGTCATTAACCAATTTGATTCACTCCACGTGATGTCCAGATTCAGTTGGAGACACTGGATACTCCAACATGTTGACAACATTCTGGCAATAGTTTGTAAACTTGTGCTCCAGAACATGTCACTACCCTAGCAAAGCTGTTCCAATACCGTTATGACAATGACATTTACCCGATTATGTCGAATATTACCCAAGTATCTCCAACACATAAAAAGCAGAACAAATCCAATCCGGCCAATTACCACCCCATCGGTCCACTCTCGATCAGCAGTAAAGTGATGGAATGTGTCAGTGCTTTTAAGCAGCACATGCTCAGATATAACCTGGTCAATGACGCCCAGTGTGGGCTCCCCCAGGGCCACTCAGCTCCTGACCTCATTACCTTGGTTCAAACATGGACAAAAGAGCTGAATTCCAGAGGTGGGGTGAGAGTGACAGCCCTTTAAAACAAGGCTGCCTTCGACCAAGTGTGGCATCAAGGGTCCTTAGCAAAACTGGAATCAGAAGGTATCGGGGCAAACTCCCAACTGGTTAGAATCATACCTGACACGTAGGAAGATTATTATGGTTGATAAAGGTCAGTCAACTCAGCTCCAAGACAAGTCTGTAGGAATCCCTCGGACAGTGGCCTAGGTCCAAATACCTTCAGGGCTGCTTCATCAATGAGCTTCCCTCTGTTATAATGTCAGAAATGGGGTTGTTCGCCAATGATTGCACAATATTCAGCAGCATTGGCTCATCAGATACCGAAACAGGCCATATCCAAAGGCGACAATTTCTGGACAGTATCCAGGCTGACACGTGGCAAATAATATTGACGCCACACAAATGTCAGACCGTGACCATCACCACTAAAATACAATCTAATCGCGGTCCCTTGGCATTCAATGGTGTTATCATCACAAATCCCCCAGTATAAAAATCCTGGGGGATAATCATTGCTCAGAAACTAACTGGACTCGCCACATAAACACAGTAACTACAAGAGCAGGTGAGAAGCTAGGAATACTGCGGCGAGTAACTCTCATCCTGACTTCCAAAAGCCTGTCCATTATGTACAATGCATAAGTCAGAAGTGTGATAGAGTACTCCCCATTTTTCTGGATGATTACAGCCCCAACAAAACTCAAGAAGCTTGATACCATCCAGGACAAAGCAGCCAGTTTGAGCATTGTTTCATCCACAATGCTCCACCATCAACGCTCAGCAGCAGCAGTGCTTTACGATCTACAAACTGCACTGAAATGATTCACCAAAGATGCTCAGAGACCATCTTCCCAACTCACAACCACGTCTATCTAGAAGACAAGGGCAGCAGATGTATGGGAACACCACTATCTTCAAGTCCCCCTCCAAGCCATTCACCATCCTGATTTGGAATAATATCACCGTCCCTTCACTGTCACTGGTTCTGAATCCTGGGATTCCCTCCTAAATTGCATTGTGCAGCAATTCAACAAGGTAGCTTATCACCACCTGCTCAAGAGCAACTAGGGACAGGCAATAAATGCTGGCCCAGCCAGTGACACCCAGATTCACGAAATAAATAAATCAGAAAAATAAAATTAACAGAGGAAGGTTGCTGGGGTATCGCAGGGATCGGTGCTCGGGACCCAGATGTTCACAATACCCATTAAATATTTGGTTGCGGGAATCAAATCCCAACCTGCTGACAGCACTGCTGACAGCACTAAAGGATGTGGGATTGTGAGTAGGCAAGGAGGTTGTAAAAAAAAGCTCCAAGGTGACTGAGACAAGTGGTGTGAATGGGCAAATACGTGGCAGATGGAGAGCAAGGTGGGTAGAGTTGACAGTGTGTCCTTTGGTGGGAACAAGAGATTGGCAGCCTATGTTTGAACCATGTTGATCTACAAAGCGATGTATGCTCCTTTTTGTTGTTTCCTTCTCAGCAGCCCACCGAGGTCCCTCCAGCACAGTGAGGTCTCAACCCAGAGGTCAATACTGCAAACGGCATTGTCACACTGCCCAGTGTACATAGACCCTCCAAGGGGGGAGCTGTAACATTGAAAAGGATCTGGATCTCGCTGTACATCAGTCACTGAAAGCAATATTGCAGGAACAGAAAGTAGTTAGGAAGGTAACTGGTACATTGACCTTCGTTTCAGGGGGATTTGAGTCCAAGAGTAAGGGTTTCTTACTGCAGCTGTACAGGAGTTGTTGGGACCCCATCTCGAACATGGACAAAAGAGTATTGTGTGCAGTTTTGGTCTCCTTACCGAATAAAGGACAAACCTGACATTGAGAGAGTGCAGTGAAGGATGACCAGACTAATCTCTGGGATGACAGGCTTGTTGTGGGAGCTGAGTTTGGGGCAACTGGGCCAGTATTCCTTGGGCTTTAGGAAAATGAGTGGAGATATCAGTAACATATATAACACTCTGACAGGGTGAGACAGATTGGAAGCAGGAATGATAATTCCCCTGGCTGGTATGTCTAAAACAAGGGGCTAAAGTATTAGATACAGGCAGGACATTCTGCAATGAGATGAGAATAAATGTCTGCACTCAGACACTGGTGACCCTGGGGAATTCGCTCACACCTGGTAGCCAAGACACTGCATATAAATAAGGATTTAGAGACAGTAAAGGGATGATGGGAGAGCAGGAGTACGGTGTGGAAATAAACGGCCAGCCATCATTAGGCTGAATTGGGTAGCAAACTCGATGGACCAAAGGGTGTACTGCATTTCCTATATTATAGCTTCCCAAGGTTACTCACGTTAATGAATATATTCATAGTGTGGGATAAGTGCATTGAGGAGATGTTTGAACATGAACTAGAATGGGTGAGGCTCAATGTGTTTTACAACCTCCTCCTTTACCGGTGTTTGTGTGTAGTCTGTGGGAAAGTTGTCACAAACTCTCAGATGTTAGGAAGGAGGTCTCTGCAGGATCGAAAGGATTGTGTTTACCGTTCCCTTTTCCGATACAGAGGCTGGTGCCGGGTGTTCTGTCTGGTTTTATCCTTTAAGACCTCGGAGCAGTTTGAAACAATAGATTATCTTGCTTGGCCGACTCAGAGACCATTGAAACGTTTATCATATATCTGTGTGTCTGGAGTCACGTTTAGGACAGACCAGGAAAGCACGGGAGATTTACTCCCAGAAAGTCCATTGGGGAAGCAAATTCGTGTTTACAATCGATACTGGCTTCAAGGTCATATTACTGAAACCAGATTTTGCATCTTAATATATTATTAATTATTTTAAACTTCCACCCGATGCCAGACCATGAGCCTGGTCTGGATTAGTAATCCAATGACATTTCCACAACAGCCCCATCTCTACATGGGGACCTATCAGAGACAACACTGAGCTGGTTATTTCTGTGCTGCTTGACAGCTCTGTCAAAAGGAACTCCCACCAACTTGACTATCGTGACTGTCCCGAGGGAGTGGTGATTGGTCAGGTTGCAATTATTCCCCTCTTAGGGGACCGGACATAGCTGAGTAATTTTCCACATTGCCAGGGAGATGTCAGAGTTGGAGCTGGAATTAAACAGCTTCCCCAGGGACACGGCTTGTTGTGCAGCACAAGTCTTCAGTCCTATTGCAGAAATGGGGTCAGAGCCCATTGTCTTTGTCTTACCTACTGTGTTCCGCTGTTTTTTCATGTCACGGTCAGCGACTCAGATTGATTAAAGACTGGCATCTGTGATTCTGTGGGCATTATGGCGAGAGCGAGGTGGATCATTGACTCAACACTTCTGGCCGAGGATGGCATGAATACTACATCCTTGTCTTTTATACTGATATGTAGGCCTGTTCCATTATCTAGGAAGGGAATGTTTGTGGATCCCTTTCCTCCAGTCATTTGTTTAATCGTCCATCACCATTTATAACTGAATGTGGCATGACTGCGGAGCTTTGATCAGATCTGTTGCTCAAGAGCAGTAACATTAATGGGTTAGCATCAATAGACAATAGGTGAAGGACTAGGCCATTCTGCCCTTTGAGCCTGCCACACCATTCAATATGATCATGGCTGATCATCCTTAATCAGTATCATGTTCTTGCCTTATCTCTATAACCGTTGATTCCATAATCCTTGAGAGCTCTATCCGACTCTTTCTTAAATGAATCCAAAGACTGGGCCTCCACTGCCCTCTGAGGCAGAGCATTCCACACAGCCACTTCTCTCTGGGTGAAGAAGTTTCTCCTCATCTCTGTCCTGAATGGTCTACCCCGTCTTTTTAAGCTGTGTCCTCTTATTCGGCACTCACCCAACAGCGGAAACAAGGTTCCTGTCTCCAGAGTGTCGAATCCTTTAATAACCTTATATGTCTCAATCAGATCCTCTCTCAGTCTTATAAACTCAAGGGTATACACGCCCCGTCTCTACTGTCTTTCAGTGTAAGGTAATCCCGCCATTCCAGGAATTGACCTCGTGAACCTACGCTGCACTCCCTCAATTGCCAAAATATCTTTCCTCAAATTTGGAGACCAGAACTGCACACAGTACTCCAGATGTGGTCTCACCACGGCCCTGTACAGCTGCAGAAGGACCTCTTTTCGTCTATACTCAATCCCTCTTGTTATGAAGGCGAGCATGCTATTAGCCTTCTTTACTACCTGCTGTACCTGCATGCTTACCTTCATTGACTGGTGTACAAGAACACCCAGATCTCTCTGTACTGCCCCTTTACCTAAATTGATTCAATTTAGGTAGTAATCTGCCTTCCTGTTCTTGCCACCAAAGTGGATAACCATACATTTATCCACATTAAACTGCATCAGCCATGCATCTGACCACTCACCTAACTTGTCCAGGTCACCCTGTAATCTCCTAAAATCCTCATCACATTTCACCCTGCCACCCATCTTAGTATCATCAGCAAATTTGCTAATGTTATTACTAATACCATCTACTATATCATTAACCTATATTGTAAAAAGCTGCGGTCCCAGTGCTGATCCCTACGGTACTCCACTGGTCACTGCCTGCCATTCCGAAATTGAGCCGTTTATCACTACTCTTTGTTTCCTATCGGCCAACCACCTTTCAATCCAAGTTAGTACTTTTCCCCCAATACCATGCACCCTAATTTTGCTCACCAACCTCCTATGTGGGACTTTATCAAAAGCTTTCTTATAGTCCAGGTACACTACATCTACTGGATCTCCCTCGTCTATCTTCAGAGTTACATGTTCACAAAATTCCAGAAGATTAGTCAAGCATGATTTCCCCTTCATAAATCCATGCTGACTCTGATCTATCTTGTTACTACTATCCAGATGTGTCGTAATTTCATCCTTTTTAATAGACTCCAGCAACTTTCCCACCTCTGAGGTCAGACTAACTGGTCTATAATTTCCTGCTTTCTCTCTCCCACCTTTCTTAAAAAGTGGTATAACATTAGCCACCCTCCAATCCGCAGGAACTGATCCCGAATCTATCGAACTCTGTAAGATAATCACCAACGCATCCACGATTTCTCGAGCCACCTCCTTCAGTACCCTAGGATGTAGACCATCAGGCCCCGAAGACTTATCAACCTTCAGACCCAACAGTCTCTCCAACACCAATTCCTGGCAAGTATAGATTCCCTTAAGTTCAGGTCCTTCAGCCACTGTTACCTCAGGGAGATTGCTTGTGTATTCCCCAGTGAATATAGATCTGAAATACCAATTCAATTCATCTGCCATTTCTTTGTTCCATATAATATATTCCCCTGTTTCTGTCTTTAAGGGCCCGATTTTAGTCTTAACCATTTTTTTGCCTTTCACATACCTAAAAAAACTCTTACTCTCCTCCTTTATATTATTGGCCAGTTTACCTTCATACCTCATTTTTTCTCTGCCTATTTCCTTCTTAGTAATCCTCTGTTGTTCTTTACAAGCTTCCCACTCCTCCGTTATTCCACTTATCATTGCTATGTTATACTTTTTCTCTTTTAACTTTATATGATTCTTAACTTCCCCCGTCAGCCACGGCCACCCATGCCGCCTCCTGGGATCTTTCTTCCTTTTTGTAACGAACTGATCCTGCAACTTCTGCATTATACACAGAAATATCCGCCATTGTTCCTCCACTGTCATTCATGCTAAGGTATTGCACCATTGAACTTTGGCCAGCTCCTCGCTCATAGCTCCACAGTTCCCTTTATTCAACTGAAAAATTGTCACTTCCGATTGTACCCTCTCCCTCTCAAATTGCAGATTGAAGTATTATGGTCACTACTTCCCAATGGCTCGTTCACTTCGAGGTCCCTGACCAATTCTGGTTCATTGCACAAGCTCCAGCACCAGCTGTTCTAAGAATCCATCTCTGAGGCACTCCACAAAGTATCTTTCTTAAGGTCCAATACCATTCTGATTCTCCCATTCTACCTGCATGTTGAAATCCCTCATAACAACTGTAGTAACATCTTTGTGACAGGTATATTTCAGCTCCTGATTTAACTTACATCCATCATCCAGACTACTGTTTGGGGGCCTGTAGATAACTCCCAAGAGGGTCTTTTTACCCTTCGTATTTCTCAGCTCTATCCACACTGACTCTACATCCCCTGATTCTAGGTCACCCCACGCAAGGGACTGAATATCATCCCTTATCAACATGGCCACCCCATCCCTTCTGCACATCAGTCTGTCCTTATGATAGCATGTGTAGCCTTGAATATTCATTTCCCAGGCCCTGTCCACTTGAAGTCACGTCTCACAATATCATATCTGCCAATTTGCAAAAGAGTCTCAAGCTCATCCATCTTATTTCTAATGCATCGTGCTTTCATGTATAGCACAACCTTACAGCACGATCCCTTTCTAACTTTCCCTCCAATTTCCTTCTTAAACATCCATTCCCCCCCCCCCCCGCTACTTAGTTTAAACGTAGCTGTGTTGCAGTAGCAAACCTGCCTGCCAGAATGCTGGTCCATAACCTATTAAGGGTGCAAACCGTCTCTCTTGTAGAATTTATGCTTATCACAAAACATACCCCAGTGATCCAAGAATTTAAATCCTTGCTTCCTGCACCAGTTCCCCAGCCACACGTTCAAGTCCATTATCTCCCTGTTTCTGGCCTCACCAGCCCGAGGAACTGGAAGCAAGCCAAAGATAACCACCTTGGACGTCCTGCTTTTCAGCCTTCTTCCGAGTTCTCGGAAGTCCCGCTCTAGTATGTTCCTCCTCTTTTTCCTGACATTATTTGGGCCGACATGTACCACCACCTCTGTCTCTTCAGCTTCGTCCTTGAGGATTTCCTGAACTCTGTCAGTGATGTCTTTAACCCTGACACCAGGAAGGCAACACACCAACTTTAAATCCCGTCTGCTGCCACAAAAACCCCGGTCAGTTCCTCTCACTATGGAGTCCCGTATGGAGGTCAGTGCAATGTCCGACTCTTCCGCTCTGTCTCCACGTCAACTTTTGATTGACAGACCTGGCCGCATCGCGGACTGGCAGTGTCATCTGTCTGTACTGTTTCTAAAAGATTCAACTTTTTCCTGACAGGTACTTCCCCCGGGGTCTCTTGCACCTGTCTCCTCTCTGCCTTCCTTATCGCCTGATCTCTTCTGCTCTCTCCTGGTAAGATTGGTGTCAAAACCATGCTGAAGGTCTTGTCCAGAAAGATCTCACTGTCTCGGGTGAGCCTAAGATCCTCGAGTTCTTTCATCAGTGCTGCAATATGCTCTGTCAGTAGCTGAACGTGCACACACTTTCCGCACTTATAAGAGCCAGACACACCAGAGTTGTTGACCTACCACATCAAGCATGTAGCACACTGAACCAGCTTGGCAGTCATGTCTTCACCCTCTTCAACTGTGGCGTAATCATATCCACTCAAATAACAATCACTTACCTTCCCGACTGGCTTTGCACTCCGACTTCACTTCCGCCCAGCTCCCCCCCCTCTCTGATGCGAAAAGACCATTGGCATCGAATAAGTTCTTAAAGAAATATCACTTACCTTCCCGACCGGCTTTGCTCTCCGACTTCACTTACGCCTGGCTCCCGCCGCTCTCTGATGCGAAAAGCAGGTTTAGGTTCACGTTGTTCTGACCCTGACATGTTCACCCACAGTCATTATTGATACATAGATCGTGTTGATTGTAATGGCAGAATGGGGAGAATATCTCTGGGTATGATATTACAGGTGGTGGTTGAATGGTGTTCTGCTTCTCGTGCTGCTGTGTTCTACAGCAGTACATGAATACACAGTTTTGAGCTGCAATATCTGAAATGCAATTCTGCTCTCTGTCCCCTAGTTCACATCGAGACCCTTTCACCCATCAACCCTGTACTCAGTGACCTACTCTGTTTTCTGATGCGGAAATGCTTGCATTTTCATATTCTCATTCTGCTGAGGTCATGTCTCCAATCTGACACAGTCCGGAAAAAAAATTAACTGATTTTCATGCAATTGTTTAATTCATCTGAATTTTTCCTTGAGTAATACCATCTTCGGTGTTAAAGTGAATGTGTTTCCCTCTGTTTCTCTCCCTGACCATGATTAAGAGCTCTGTAGTGTCAGCCTAATGTACTTTCAGAGCCAATTAATTCTCTAGATTCCCAATCATCTTCACCACATTGTGTGTTTTCTCTTCTGTTTTGATGCCTTGTCACTCATGGCTGCCTTGTCCTCCCATGAATATGATTCATCTTTTTTGGGAGAATTTTTGATATCCTCCGAATTATCCAACATAAATTCCTGCCATTGTAGCTCCGTGGTCTTCCCTGCTCGGCTCCCCTTCCAATTAACTTTCGCCAGCTCCTCCCTCATGTCTTTGTAATGACATTGCTCAATTATAATCACATTACATCAAGAAGAGAGCAATAGATATAAATCGAAATAAGGTGTTTTGAGAGATGGGACATAAAGAATAATTGGCAAATTTCTTAACTTGATACAAAGAGAGAGCAAGAGAGAGGATATAGATGGGGACATGTGAAAAATGAGTAAACTAGATTATTGAAAGAGTTAGATGCACATCCCTCAATGTTTTGGCAATTCCTGTGTGCTGTGGTCCTTTGTAACAGTGCATTTACAACAGAGTAATATGTTCAAATGTTGGGTCTGATGCCAGAACTTTTATCTCCAATAATATGACAGACACTGGATTTGGAAAGCACCCAGCAGGCCAATATATTGAAGTCCCAGTAGAGAGAGGATTAACTGAAATAAGTTGGGCCACCAGAAGAAAGAATGTATAACACACAACCTGATAAGAATGTGAAGTTAGAGTAGAGAATTGCAGAAAAGGAGGGAACACGGCGAGAAGGGGAACATGTCACATTAGATGAGCATTAAATAATGTTTTATAAATTTTATACATCATGTGCATTATTTTTCAATAACCGTTGTTCATTTAGAATATGTTGTGTGCATATGAAAAATATCTTCACGCACACATTGATTAAACAATGTATATAGAATCATTTTCCTGACATTGAAATGATCCTGTTGTCGTGTTACCAGGATACATGAACACCAACTGGCCACCAAAATACATAACCACTATCACAATATTCCATAATACAGACAGAGAAGGGCATCACTTTGACTGGAACAACACATGCACATACTAAGACACGCAAGGACGTTCTCAGAGGAATGGCATTCTAACCAGAAGTCCATCAATAAATGCATCAATTTAGATCCTATCTACCTTCTCTTGTAACAAAAATAACCGGGAATGACATCACTCACCTTAAGAAAGAAAAACCTATCGACAGACGGGACATACCACCAGCACTTCAGCGGAGACCCTCACTGATGATGTCACCTAATCATGGTGATGAAACGTCTGAAAAATATTCATGCTCAGTAAGCTAATTTGCATACATAGAAATTGTTATTTTTCGTTAATTAGTGGAATTTAGGAGTTCTCTGTCAACCACGTCTTAACAGATTATGATGCGAGGTGAGCTTTTCTGGGTGTTTTGTTTTAATTAACAGAGGAGTTCGACATTGATGTCATAACAGTTTGGGGCCTTGCTGGGGACTTGGACAGACTTGAACAGATTTATGATACAAAAGGTCCCAGCAGATTCCAACACATTGCAATTAGTGACCTGGATCTTCAAATAAAACCGTTGGGAAAATTCATTTAATTTTGTTAACTTGTGGTTGGTTGAAGTAAAAGTGAAAGAATTGTTTTTTTAACATTACTAAAGAGTTTTCCAAATTTGCCAAGGAAGTTTACAAAGTCAAAAGAAGGAATATTTTTAGAATTAGCAAATAGGTTGGAATTGGGTCTAACCAGGGATAAAAGGAAAGCTGAAATTGTAACGGAGTTGGTCAAGCACTTTGGTGTGTTAGAAAAACAGGCAACTGCAGTAGAGTTAGAAAAAACTTAAATTGCAAATATGGCAACTAGAGTTAGAAGGTGAAAATAAGGACGGAAACAGAGAGAGAACAAAGGGAAAGGGAAAGAGAGGAAAAGAGAGAGACAATTTGAAATTCGGAATTTGGGAATTAGACAAGAAAGTTAAATGAACAGGATAGAGATGAAGGGATGTATACAGCTATGATAATACATTGTCATTTTTCGGTGAGAAAAATGTCAATATCTGTTTTTATTTCATTTGAAAAACAAAATGGCTCGGCAGATGGCGTGTCCAGTGAACTTGTAGGTAATGCTCATTCAGACTACGCTTTTGGGCACAGGAGTGAGGTATTTGCAGCACTGTCAAATGAGGGGTCATGAGATTATGCAGATATCAAACTGGCTATTTTGGTTGTTTATGAATTGGTACTAGAAGAATATAGGCAGAAGTTCAGAAATATAGAGACGAAACCAGTTCAGGCTTATATTGAGTTTGAAAGAATTAAACACAGTCATTTTGATAGATGGGTGCTGGCGTTAAAAATGGATAAGACTTGTGAGGCTCGAAGGGAGATTATTCTGCTGGAGGAGTTTAAAGACTGACTTCCAGAGATGGTAAAAATTCATGTGAATGAACAGAAAGTTCAAGAAGAGAGAAGCGCGGCAGAAATGGCAGGTAACTATGTATTGGTGCGTGAGATGAAATTTAGCTTCTGGGAGGAGTTTCATCCTGCGAAGGATAGAAACTAGGAGAAGGGGAGATCACACACTACAAAGTGAACAGTAGCGCAAAATAGTTTACTATAGGTGAAAAAAGAAGACCAAGGGAGTTGAAAGCAGGTGAAAGGCCTATGGTGTTCTCACTATTAGGGAGTGAAACACATACCATTACAGTGTCGATGATTTAAGAAAGGCCCTGGGAAAAGGAGCTTTCACTGCAGTAAGCTGGGACACACCGTGCTGGGGTTTGAAGGAAGACACATGGGGAAAAGATGTGGTAGAAGAGGCTAAGCCAGTGGCAGTAGTGAAACTATTAAAGAAGACCCCAAGTCTCCAAGGAGCTGTAGGAGAGGGCACAGCCTAGGCATAGAGTCAGTGCCTGGTCTCTATAAAGAATTCACCTCTGTGGATAAAGTTTACTCAGAAGGTTGGTGGGGGTGGGGGGGGGGTGTGCGGGGGAGGATGATAAATTATAATTTTCTGAGATACGGGATCTGCTCAGTCGCTAATAGTTGAGAAGTGAGATGCCAGAAAAGCACAATAGATCAGGCAGCATCTGAAGAGCAGGACAATCGACATATCAGGTATAAACCCATCGTCCGGAATGTGGCAGGGGAACAAGGGGGCTGAAAGATAAATAGGAGGGTAGGAGCTGGGCTGGTGGAAGGGTCACTGGGAGGGCGATAGGAAGATGTAGGTGGGAGTGATAGTGATATGTCGGAGGAGAGGGTCGAGTGGATAGGTGGGAAAGACGATGGACAATTAAGACAGTTCAAGAGGGCAGTGTTACTTTGAATGATTGTATCTGGCATAAGGTTGTGGGAGGGAGGATTTGGACATTGGTGAAGTCGATGTTGATGCTGTATAGTTTGAGGGTTCCAGCTGTCCTACCAACTATCCACTTCACTTTCCTCTCTGACCAATCAACATTGCACTCCAGCAACATCTACGTATTGCCTTGCAACCTACCTTCCACCCATCTCCACCCCTACTCTCCTATTTATTTCTCAGCCCCCTTCCCCCTCCCTTACCCCCAACTTATCTGATGAAGGACTTAAGCCTGAAACGTCAACTCTCCTGCCTCCCGGAGACTGCCTGATCTGCTGTGCTTTTTCAGCCCCTCACTTTTCAACTCTGACCTCCATCGTTTACATTCCTCACTTTCTCTCAGCCTCTAATACCAAGAGATGGAAAGATTTTCACTCTTTCTGACATGTTACTCAAGAGCGTGATAATTTGTGGGATTGGGACAGAAATTCAGGTTGGGGACAGAAACATCACACTGGAGTGCCAAATCAGGATTGGGAAAGTAACAGTGCGAGTGAGTGACAGAGTGTCAGTTCCAGGAATACAGTGTGTTCTTGTGAACGATTTAATAGGATCCAAGGTGGGAGAGACGTCTTATGGTGGAGAGGTCAAATGAAAACTAGGAAACTGAGGAGTTAAAAGAAATATACCCAGGAATTTTCCAGACTGTGTAGTAACAACATCCTACTGTCATAAGTTACAGCAGGAAGGAAAAACGGAAGAAAACGACAAAGGAGTTGATGTTCAGGTAACTCACACCCTGTGTGATGTCACGGTACAGGGAAACCTGAACGTGGAGAAAAACAGTAGGTTAGTGCGGAAGGGAAATGGGTCAAAATGTACTAGATCATTTGACTGGTAGCATACCGTGTTACAGGTAACACACAAACTAACTGCAGGCAGTCACCTCGGTGTACGGATACAGGCTAAGGTACAGAAGCATTTCTAGTGGCCTGGAATGTTCAATGATACGGTTAATTTTTGTTTTACATGTGATACATGCCAAATGGTCGGTAAGTCACAGGCAATAAAAAACCCAGCACATTTGTTGCCAATTCCTGCATTCGAAGAACTTTTCACGTGGGTTCTGATTAATTGTGGCGCTCTCCTTTCTAAAGTAAAAGTGGAAACCAACGTTTGCTGACAATAATGGATGTGTCTCCCAGATTTCCAGAGGCAATTCCGTTATGGAGTGTCAAAGCAAAAAGGGAGGGAGAGGAGTTGGTAGCTTTTTCTTGCTCGCTGTGGGGTCCGCAGAGAGATTTAGTCAGACCAAGAGTCTCATTTTACTCCTCAGCTGTTTAATGAAGTCATGGATAGCTTAGGCATACAGCACTTCAAATCAAGGGCGTCCCATCCTGAATCCCAGAGAGCATTGAAAAGTTAGCATCAGACACTGAAGACTATGTTAACAGCGTACTGTCAGGATTGGCCAAATGATTGGGATAAAGGTGTCACATTAAATTGCTTATCATCGGAGATGCCCCAAATAAATCTACTCCGTTTACTTCCTTTGAATTAATCTTCGTACATGAAGTGAAACCCTTTGAATTTAATTAAATCTAAATTGACTGGACCGAAGTCGGAGATTTCACACTTGGATTATGTATGTGAGGTGAGGGAGAGATTAGACCGAGTAGCTGAGTTACCTGAACAGTACCTGAAGAGGACACAGCATAGATTGAAGCAGGTGGGGGTGATGTATTAGTAGTTTAAATAATGCTCAGGATACCAGAAGCCAACTGAATTGGAATACTGTTGTTTGGACAGCTGGAAAGCAATCAAATTATGAGAATTATTGTATCATGGGGAATAAATCAACTCGGCATTTTGAACACTAGAGAGAGCTACTTCTATCCAACAGCAGAGTAACTGCTGCAGAGCAGGAGTGCTAGTTGGCCATCTCAAACACACTCTACCAAAGATACATGTTCATGACAAACCTACTTGCAGTAAAACAAAATGTGACCCAGGGAGATCGACAGCTGGAAGAGTGAACACAGTGGGGGAAATAGAGACTGTGTGGTCTTGAGATTGTAATGTTTAATATGTGGGTTGTTGGAACAGCATATTTTTACAGAGTTGGAGTCAGATAGAAAGTAGCAAAGAAAAGAGGGGCTTGTATTTGCGAACAGCTGTTGTTTGGTGTTCACGATTAAAGTTAACAAACGAATTTGTCAATGTTTGTTAAAATAGTGGAATGTAGGAGATTTGTGTCGCTCATATTTTAACAGATTACGAGGTGAGGCGAGCTTTTCTGGGTGTTTGGTTTTAATTTACAGAGGGGTTCGCCTCCACCTTGTAAATGTCCATCCATGCTCACCCCATTTCCCTGCAGTTGGCCCATATCCTTCCAGTCCTTTCCTATCCACATATTTATCCAAATGCTTTTGAAATATTGTTCATGTACCCCCCTCAACCACATCTGCTGGCAGCTCATCCACGTACCCGCCTCTGTGTAAAGAAGTGGCCACTCAGGTTCCCTTTTATTCCTTCTCCTTTAACCTTAAACTGATCCCATCTCGTCCTCCATTCTCTACACCTTGGAAAAAGACTGACAGCATTAACCCTATCCATACCCCTCGTGACTTTATGCAGCTCTATAAGGTCCCCCCTCAGCCTCCTACACTCTGTAGAAAAGGTCCTAGCTTGTTCAACCTCTCCCTATAACTCAGACCATTGGGTCCTGGCAACGTCCATGGGAATTTATTCTGCATTCTTTCTAATTTCATAAAATGCTCCCTATAACAAAGTGACAAAACCTGAACAGAATACACCAAGTGCGGCCTTACCAAAGTCCCTGTATAACTGCAACATAAATTCCCAACTTCCATACACAATATCCGGCCTGATGAAGGTCAGTGTGTCAAATGCGTTTTTCACTGTCCTGTCTACATGTGACTCTACTCTCAGAGAACCATGCAACTGAACACCAAGATCTCTCTGCCCACTACACCCCTTAAGGCCCTTCCATTCATCGTGCAACTCCTACCTTGAGTTGAGTTTCCAAAATGCAAGTCATCACGCATCTGTATTAAATTCCATTTGCCATTTCTCGGCCAACTTCTCCACCTGATTAAGGTCCTGCTGCAATTTCTAATAAACTTCCTCACTGATCATGTTCCCACTTATTTTAGTGTCATCTGTAAACTTATAATCACACCTTGTACATTCTCAGCCAAATCATAGATAACAAACAGCAATAGACCCATGCTCCAGTCTGACAAGCATCCTTCCACTAAACCCTCTGCTTCCTACCATCAACCCAACTGTGTATCCAATTGGCCAGTTCCCCCAGCATTCCACGTGATGTAACTCTCCAGAAAAGCCTGCCATGTGGAACCTTATCAAAGGCCTTACTGATATCCATAGAGACTATGTTTACCGCTCGGCCTTCATCAACCTTCCTGGTCACTTCATCAATGAACTCTAACAAATTTGGGAAGCATGATCTCTCACTCACAAGTCTATGCTGACTGCTCCGAATCAAACCCTGTGTACGTAATGGGTGCAGTCAATGGTATGCTGTCCTTCATTGAAAGATGATTCAAGTACATAAGTAAAGCCATCTTCCTGCTGTTGTAGGGCCTTGCTGAGAGCCTGGTTGGGACACTCTGTACGGATTTGATCTCCTCTGTAAGCAATGATCTCCTCACCACAGACACGGGTGATGGTATCACGAGGATAGAGTGAAGAAGCTGAGTGTTTAATCAGTAGAGCTGTGAGAGAAGACGAAACGGTGACGATAAACACGAGGAGTGGCAGCGATCACTTACTTCCAAAAGAGACATTGACAGGGTGAGAAATTCCATACCTTACCCAGGATTGGTTGGTTTGATTTATTGCCATGTGTACCTCAGTACAGGGAAACACTTTATTTATGAGCAGTGGAGGCAGATCATAGTAAACATGGCCAGGCAGATCATAGGGTGGAAATAGACTTGGACAGTGTAAGGCATACAGGTTTCACTGAACAGGACGGGCACTAGACAAAATCAACATGGACAAGATCAGCATTATTTGAACTTAGAGAGTCCCTTCATCAGTCTAACGTGACTTTCCTAATAGTGTATATGCCTAAATTAACTCTCCACACATTATTGGGCAGTCGGCGTGTGAACCCATACTGAACGTCATGTTGTTCACAATCCCCAACAGCAGCCACAATGCCTTCCATCTGAAACAGGTAGCCATTCCCATCAGCTTCCACCCTACACAGAGAACAACAGGCTGTCTTCTCGGAGATGGAAGGTACCTTCTTGTGACTTCACACAAGACATATGGCTTCCCTCCTCACTCCCAGAAAACCACGTTAAAGTCCCACGTGTATATCATGACAGACGGAGCTACGAGGAAGGACGTTGAGCAGTCTGTCTGTGCAGCCTCTGCTCCACTTGTTCACCATGTTAGAGCATCAGTTAGGAGACAGCGAGGACTGTTGATGCTGAAGATCAGAGTAGACAGTAATTTGCTGGAAAAGCACAGCAGGAGAATTGACGTTTCGGGCATAAGCCATTCATCAGGAATCAGCATCAATTACCTCATTCTGCCCCTGTGTAAGTGCATTGAGGTGGGAATGGCCTCCTACTGTTCCTGTGTAAGTGACTCAAGGGACTGACTGGCTTCTTCCTCGTCCGATTGGACAGGGCCAAGGGCCTGACTGGTTACCCCTGGTTCCTGTAAGACAGCTCGATGTGCTGACTAGTGTGATGATGCTGGAGCTTTAAGAGGTTATTTTGTTCTGGTTTCTTTTAAGAGAGAGATTGAATGACTGTTACCAAGCTGGCTAGTTAGGACCACTTGAGTAAATAACTAGTGAGGCCTTAGGTTTATTTTAATGCAGATGGAATGGGTATGGTCAGCTCTCACCGATTAGGATTTCTGGGTTTTGATTCCTCAGTAACATCAGAAATTATTGGGGGCTCCGCCCAGTTGAAAACTTTAGTGAATGTCTCCTGGCAGTTACTCTCTATGGATTTTCTCTTGGTGCTGTTTATAAATCCTGAATTGGAGAAATACTTGTGTCATTCAGTGTCTGAATATTCCTTTTTGCCAAGGGCTGTGTTCATGTGATTTCCAGTATTAGAACAGTTCATTAGTATTAGTTCCTAGATCTATTATTCTGTTAACTTGTCCAATATAATTACGTTATTCTCAATTCTTCTTTCTTTGGTTTTATTTCATCTATCGTGTTTAAGTAAATGGTGTTTTGTTTCACACCAAGTCGTTTGACCAGTAACATTGCATCTGGAACAGACACGTTACATTTTCTTTAAAATAAAACATTAGAGTCTCGGCCACCGCCTTCAAATATTATCGAGGGGCCCTGGTGTGGCCCATCACACTAGCATCCTTCTCTTCCTGAGTAAAATGTTGAAGGCACTGAATGGGCTGTCCATGTTCTTCTCCAACAGTGTCAATGGGCTGAACGACTTCCTCATATTCCTGTGAAACCAGTGTAAGGTGCGGAATGAACTCTTACTTTACTGTGGCAATGTGCAGTGTCAGGCAATCCTTTATATGAATGTTACGGACTCTTTAAAAGCACAAGCCTCAATGGAGTCCATGTCTTGCTGCACATGGACACAGTCCAGTTCAGAAGCTGACGGAGGCGTCAAATTATTCTGAACATTGTGGTATCCTCAGTGACCATCCCCACTTCAGATCTTATGGTGAGGAGGGTGGGGGTGGAGAGACATTGATGAAGCAGCTGAAGATGTTTGTGAAGAGGAAGCTACCCTGAGGATCTCCTACAGAGGTGACCCAGGACTGAGATGATGAACATCTTCCTTTGTGCCATGTTTGACTCCAAACACTGGAGAGTTCACTCTGATTCCCAGTAAATGCAGATTTGTTAAGCTCCTTGCTGTCAACAGAAGCCTTGATATCAGGACCAGTCATTTTTACCTGACCCCTTGTGTCAACCTCTTTTGTTCATATCAATAGGACATGGTATAGGAGCAGGAAGGGTTTTCTTCAAACAGGTGGCATTGAACGTCAGGATTTCTCTTCTCAAGAGTGTTCGGGGAGCTCGATGACTGAAAGTATTTGAAGAGGAGGTAGATGGATATTGACCTGTCAGAGAGTTGAGGGCGATGATGAATTGGGTATGAAAGAGGATTTGAGACCAAGAGCAGATCAGCCACGATCTTAGTGAAGGGCAAGGCAGGTTTGAGGAGTGAACGACCTGACCCTGTGACCGCCCCTGCCGCTGTGTCTCACATTCTGTTATTGGAAAGTTAGTGGGTGTTATTTTCATGGATGTTCTGTTATGGAGACAATGTTGCCATCAGGAAGACAAGAGGATTTTGTGAGCCATCGCTGGGTGAGCTATGGAGCTGTATTCACAGTGAATTTGGGTCTACAACATGACACACAAATGGAGCACAAGATGCAGAGAGGGGAAGTTCTGTAAAGAGAGATGAGGGGCCGCTTTCATTCCCAGGCTGGGTTTTACAATTACATTTCTCAAATCACCTCAAAGCAAGTGGGACAGTCTTGAAGGGCCGAATGATCTCCTCTGTTTCGGTGCACCAGGTTATAGAAGTAAGTAGCCTCTAAATGCTCCTGCCTAACAGATTTAATGGGCTGAATGGAACACAGGAACACGGGATTGAGGAACAGTAGTGAGTCATTAGATACGTTGAGCCTTCTCCACCAGACACAAAGATTGTGGCTGATCAGGTTGGGGTCTCAGCCCCACTTTCCTGTCTGCGTCCCATTATCCATGACTCAGTTCTCTGTCAAATATTTAACTAACGCAACATTTAATCAATATGAACATAGAGGCACAATAAACTTCCAGTGAAGAGGATTCTGATTTGGACATTACTTTCAGAATTTTTTGTCATCCTTCTTATAGAATCAGTGTCATGCAGAATAGAAACAGACCCGTTAGTCCAATCTGTTCACTCCAAGCAGATATCACATCTGATCCGGTCCCACTTACCAGCGTTTGCCCAATAGAGGTACGATAAACTTCCAGTGAAGAGGATTCGGATTTGAAAAGTACTTTCAGAATTTTTCGTCATCCCTCTTATAAAATCAGTCATGCAGAATAGAAACAGACCCATTAATCCAATCTGTTCACTCCGATCAGATATCAAATCTGATCCAGTTCCATTTGCCAGCATTTGGCCGATATCCCTCGTCTTTCAGATACTTTTAAAATGTGCAATTGTAACCTCCTTCACCACTTCCTCTGACAGCACTTTCGGTACACACACCACTCTGTGTGAAACATTTACCTTCAGGTCCCTTCTAAGTCATTCGTCCTCGCCCCTTCAACCTATGCACTCCTGTTCTGGACTCCCCTACCCTGGGGAGCAGAACATGTCTGTTCAGAATATCCATGTCCCTGATGATTTTATAAACCTCTATAATGTCACCCTTCAACCTCTGACACTCCAGGGAGAAACACCTCAAACTAATCAACCTCTCCCTAAAGCTCAAACCTCCAGTCCTGGGACATCCGTGTAAATCTTTTCTGCAGAAAACAGAGTTGTACGCAGTATTCTTAAAGTGGCCTCACCAACATCCTGAACAGATGCAACTTGCCACCACAATTCCTGCACTCAATGCTCTGACTGATTAAGGCAAATTTGTAAAATGTGTTCTGTACCGCACTGTCTGCATTCGACTCCACATTCAAGGAACAATGTACCTGCAGCCCTTTGTCCATTTGTTTCACAACACTCACCAGGCCCTTACATTTCGTGTATAATTTCTGCCCTGATGTGCCTTCCCAAAATGCGTAACCTCGTATTTATCTAAATTAAACTTCATCTGTCACTCCTTTCCCCCTTTGTCCCATCTATTTGTGGTCTTGTACTCTGAGATAATCTACTACACCACCTTTCTGATATCGTCTGTAAACTTACTAACTCTGGCCCCAATATCCACATCTAAATCCTTGACATAAATGATGAAATGCAGTGAACTCAGTACTGATCCATACAGCACACTGCTGCTCACAAGCCTCCAGTCTGAAAAATACCGCTCTTCCTTCAAGCCAATTGTGACGAGCTTCTTCTGTTTCCCATGAAACCTAACCTTACTAACCTGCCTACCAATCGGAATGTTATCAACACCTTGCGGAGGTCTATATTGACAATGTCTACTAAACTGCCTTCATCAATCTTCTGTATCAACTCTTCATAAAACTCAACCAAATTAATGAGACATGATTTCCCATGCAGAAAGCCACGTTGTCTACCCCGATCAGTCCTTACCTTCCCAAATGTATGTAAATGCTGTCCCTCAGAATCCCCTCCAACAACTTACCCACCACTGATGTCAGGCTCACCGGTCTATAGTTGCCCGGCTTTTTGGGTCACTGCTTCCTTTTCTAGTCCCACTCCTGCACTGCTCACAACAAATGTTAAATGTAACCAGGTCGGTGATATGGCCGATGATATCGGTCTCAGACTGGGTCAGGGTCAGTTTTAGGAACAAGTCAGGCTAGTTTATTTAATCTGCTCAAATAGCACGTTTATGATCCACAACAATGTTACTCCAACTATGATGAAAAAACACTGATACACACACACACACAATTTCACGTTAAAAGAACCTTGTCCAAATATTAGTGTAACTCATGACAAAAGGAAAAATTGAGAGATTATCCAAAATGTTATTCTGCTTCTGAAGATATTCTACTCACACAGCTGCTAGCAATGGGATTTTATCCTGGGAGAGTTGGATTTGGCTGAATTCCCTTTGCATTAGGCTGGCAAGAGGTTCCAGGTTAGCACAGTGGCTCAGTAGTTCGCACTGTTCCATCACAGCATCAGGGGCATGAGTTCACTTCCAGCCTCGGGCGACTATCTGTGTGGAGTTTGCATCTTCTCCCCTTGTCTGCGTGAGCTTCTGATGGGTGCTCCCGTTTCCTCCCACAGCCCAAAGCTGTAGAATTCAAGTGGATTGGTCAAATAGTCCATAGTGTTCAGCAATTTCTACTTTAGGTGCACTAGTCAGTGGTTACTGTAAGGGCATGGGAAGGTTACTCTTTGGAGGGTTAGTATGGACTTGTTGGGCCGAAGGGATTCTATAAAAATAAGAATGGTAACAATAACAGGAGAGTCTTGTTTTAACTCGTACACATTACTGTGATGAGGAATAATGAAGGAGAGAGAGAGAGAGTGCAATAGGCCGTTTCTTCTCGGGCAGATGACATTTTCTCCCTCTCTGAGTTGAATCACACAATGATGTCATTCTCTCCCAAACTGGACCATGTGAGGTCTCCTTGTACATTGCCCAAACTATGTCTCCATCACATTCCCTGCTCCTTGTCGGAGCATCATTGCTGCTGTCATACACAGAGCCATACCCTGAGCAGAAAATGGTTTCGGTCAATTTGAAGATATGTCTATATGTCCCTGCGTCATTAAAAAATAAAATGTTTAATGTATTCAGAATACATAGAACATAGAATATAACACAGTCCAGCACACAAGAGGCCCTTCAGCCCACGATGTTGTGCCGACCACTGATCCTCATATATGCACCCTCACATTTCTGTGACCATATGCATATCCATCAGTCTCTTAAATGTCCCCAATGACCTTGCTTCCACAACTGCTGCTGGCAATGCATTCCATGCTCTCACAACTCTCTGTGTAAAGAACCCGCCTCTAACATCCCCTCTAGACTTTCGTCCAACCAGCTTAAAACTATGACCCCTCGTGTTAGCCATTTCTGCCCTGGGATATAGTCTCTGGCTATCAACTCTGTCTATGCCTCTCATAATCTTGAATACCTCAATTAGGTCCCCTCTCCTCCTCCTTTACTCCAATGAAAAAAGTCTGAGCTCAGTCAACCTCTCTTCATAAGATAAGCCCTCCAGTCCAGGCAGCATCCTCGTAAACCTCCTCTGAACCCTCTCCAAAACATCCACATCTTTCCTCTCATAGGCTGACCAGAACTGGACGCAGTATTCCAAGTGCGTTCGAAACCAAGTTTTATAGAGCTGCAACAAGATCTCACGACTCTTAAACTCAATTCCCATGTTCATGAAAGCCAAAACACCATATGCTTTCTTAACAACCCTGTCCACTTGGGTGGCCATGTTAAGGGGTCTGTGTATCTGCACACCAAGATCTCACTGTTCCTTCACACTGCCAAGAATCCTATCCTTAATCCTGTACTCAGCTTTTAAATTCGACCTTCCAAAATGCATCACATCACATTTATCCAGGTTGAATTCCATCTTCAACAGCCCTCTATACTGTCAACGACACCTCCAACCTTCGTGTCACCTGCAAACTTGCTGACCCATCCTTCAATCCCCTCATCCAAGTCATTAAAGAAAATTACAAAGAGTAGAGGCAAAGGACAGAGCCCTGTGGAACACCACTCACCACAGACTTCCAGGACCAATATTTTCCTTCCACTACCACTCGCTGCCTTCTGCTGGCCAGCCAATTCTGTATCCAGACAGCTAACACAGATACATGTGTTAAAATGAATGTTTTGTTTTAACAAATACGGAAATTGCTGGAAAAGCTTGGCAGGTCTGTCAGCATCCAGATGCCTTTTACATGATGTAATTGTAGCAGCCTCCACTACTTCCTCTGGTAGCTCATTCCACACACACACCACCTTCTGTGTGAAAAGGTGCCCCTTAGGCCACTTCAAACCTTTCCCCTCTCACTTTCCGCCAATGCCCTCTAGTTTTGCACGCCCCTAACCTGGGGAAAAACCTTGACTACAAACCCTATCCATGACCATTCTGATTTTATAAACCTTTCCTGCTGTGAAATGTGACTTCAATCAACACGAATGGCTGTACTTTCAATAATCCCGGGCCGAAATGCTGAAATTCAACACCGACTCGTGTTCTTTCTCCATCAAGTCACAATTATAAAACCACTTTAATCAGTTTGTTCAGATATATTAGGAGACACTGCTGTGGGATTTACACCGAGACCTTTGTGCCCAGAGGGAGGGACACGAGCACCACTTGGCAATACCCATAAAGCTGTAACATTATTCTCCTGTGTGTTTGTCCACCAGCCTGTCCTGACATGCTGTGACATACCTCTGCAACAGGCAGGACATGAATCCACACCTTCTGGTCCAGAGCTAGGAACACTACCAAACAATTTCAGGAATTGGAATCAAAACCAGAGCCATGACTCAGAGGCAGGGACACTACCCACTACACTACTATACCCAGATTTTGGGTCACATTTTAAGAGACAGCATTCAGCTCGGTGTGGATTTATTATAATCAGGTTACCATTACTGAACTACACAAAACATTTTGTTTTGTTAAACAAGTGCAAGATCAAAATTAACTATGAACATCTTTAATCGCTATTATCTGTAGTCTGCAATATTAGGGAAAGAAATCCGGCAGACATACTCTGCCCAATGAAGGGTCTCAAATAGATATTTATTACTGAACACCAGACACGGAGAAAGACCATAATTTCTAGTCCCAAAACACCGATCAGTATAGCCCAACTCTCACGTGTGTCTGCCCTCTGCCTAAAACCATGAAATGATACCAGGCCGCTGATTACTGTCCAGCCTCTCCTCCCCACTGACTGTGTCTGCAATCCGTCCCTCCTCCCTCTAACCACACAAGGCAAACTAAGCTCAGGGTCTTTGTGAAAATCAAGGCCGGAGTGTGCAGGCCTCCTGGGGAGGGGTGGGCATTTTAAAATTTAACTGGGAAGGTGAGGAGGTGGTAATGTCACTCACTCACTGAGGTGTGGCAGATGGATTTTGGTTTCGATTAATGCGAGGTATTGGATTTGGTAAATCAAACAAGGGTAGGACTTATACAATTAAACGTAGGGTCTTTGGCAGTGTTGTAGAACAGAGACCTCGGCCATCAGGTATAATTCTTTAAAAGTTGCATTTCATATAGATAATGTGATTAAGAAAGTGTTTAACACACTTGTCTTCAATGGTCAGACCTTTGAGTATCGGAATTGGGACGTCATGTTGAGATTGTACAGGACATTTGTGACACTTCTCCTGGAATACTGTGTCCAGTCTGGACATCCTGCCCGCTCATTCCATAGGCACACCACCCTCTGGGTGAAACAGCTGCCCTTAGGCCACTTTTAAATGTTTCCCCTCTTACAACTATGTCCTCTAGTTTTGGTCTCCACTACCCTTATAAAATACATTGACTATTCACTTTGATATTATTGATCTTGATATTATTAAGCTGGAGAGTGTTCAGAAGAGATTAACCTGGATGTTGCTGGAAATGGAGGGATTGAGCTATAAGGAGAGGCTGAATAGGCTGGGACATTTTTCACTGGAGAGTATGAGATGGAGGGGTAACTTTGCAGAGGTTTATAAAATAATGAGGAGTACAGATAAGCTGAAGGGTTGATGTATTTTCCCTAGAGTTGGGGATTCAAAACTGAGGGATATTTTAACGTGCGGGGAAAAAAGATTTACAAAAGTCAGGACCTCTATCTCTTAGCTGCTTATAACCCGACTCCAGCTCTACAGCAATATACTGTTTCTGGGTCTGCCATCCTCTCATATCACAGGTACTTGTAAGCTCTCAGTTCAGAGCGGCATTCACTCTCTCTTAAAGGTACAGTACACACTTTCACTTTCATCCCATTGTACCCTGGTGAATATAGATAAGTGGAACCTATCCGGATTTCTCTTGCTCTGTGGTTTGTCAATATTTCATCTACTCTGTCTCGTATATGTCAGGATTTTTGTTGCTCCATTGACAGTATGTCATTATTCGACTCTGTCCGTGGGAATATATCAGTATTTCACTTGCTCATACTCCTGTGTGCGGGGCAGGATTTCAGTTGTTTCATGGGGACTGGGACACTATAACAATCTTAATGTTTGTAAATGGTACCAAACCTGCAAGAATTGTAAAGTCTATGGAGGACAGTGTGGAACTCTAACAGGACAGTAACATGCTGGTAGATGGGAATCAATGCAGAGCAGTGTGAGGTGATGCACTTTGGTATGAAAGATAAAGAAAGACAGAATAAAACAGGCTGTACCGTTATAAAGGGGCTGCAGGAACAGAGAGCGCTGCGTGTATATAAGAACAGATTGTTGAAGATGTCAGGACAAGTGGGGAGAGCAGTAACTCTCACAGATTAGTGTCAGGATCTGAGCTGTTTGCAAGGGGAGGTTTAGGAGGGAGTCTCCGTGCTCCCTTCCTGGGAGGTGGTGGTGACGATGTGTTGTGACCCCACCCTCCTGCCCCCCGAGACCGTGGGGATTCCATTTGTACCAGCTCGACACAGAAGGGAGATGGCATCAGGGCCACGGCTTCTAAGATGTGCTGGGGCGAAACGGAGCTGCCTGTGGGTTTAATGTGAGAATTGCCCTTCACTGAACATTGTTCCTTACTCGGTCGGTGGGACGTGGATGTTTCAGAATCTCCACACGAGGCGTCCCGATCCTCTCCAGCTCCTACCAGGGTCCTCTCCACATGGCGGGGCGAGGGAGGTGAGAGAACGGATATCAGGCACTCCACCACCCGGCTTGGCCCTTTCTGTCCTATTCCAAGCTGTTTCTCCTGGAATGGGAGAAGGGGAGGGAAGGATGGTGGGGGTGGGTGGCCCTGCTGTTAGTGCTGGTGCAGGTGAGGATAATGGCTAATCGTGAGGTTTTCAGAGGGAGTCTGTCGACAGTGTTGTATCCATGCAGTGTAATTGATGTGGGGGGTAAAGTGGACGGGGTGACAGAGAGAGAGAGAGAGAGAGCGAGACAGAGACAGAGAGAGAAGGTGCTGCATGCAGCAGTGACAATGTTGGAGCATTAGCCTTATTCGGGAGTAGGTGCTATAACAGATATACCGTGAGTGTGAGGGAGCAGAGAGAATACAGTGACCCTTATCCTGACAGAGCGGGGAAGGTTATTGATGCATGTCCTGTATTGCTGGGCATTTCTTCAGACCGCAGATACAGCACTGAGCTGGGTGGGGAGCTCAGACCATTCTCGGTGGGTCTGGTGGTGTGGATCCCTCCGGGAAGAGAATGGTCCCCCTCTGTACTAGCCCATCCACCAGGCGCTCCGTGTCCCTGTCGACAAACCGTGGTGTAATTGCCCCTTATCTGCCATGCTCGGGGTAAACTGTGCAGGGCAGTGCCAAGCTGAGAAAGCTCAACTGTGTGCCCATTGGCCTTTCAAAGATGGCACCTTTCGCAGGGGTCATGGAATATCCAGGGGAAGCCGGGCGACTGTGAGTCCCTCCAGCCGTGATGGGTGGGAGAATCAGGCTGGAATTGAATGAGAGGGACACCATGTGGATGGGGGAGGGGTGTGGGGGTAGTCAATGAGTTGAGTTTGATAAGATAGCACCAGGAACCTAGCTTGGCCTCGTACAGATAATCTCTCTGTCACAATCAATGAGAATGGCACTGAGGCAAATTATTGTTAGAATCAGCCCAGTGAGTCATAGATTCTGTTGTAACTGCTCCCATTTACAAAGCTGTAGAACAAATGCTCATTCAAAACCCTCCATCATTTCACCTCACACCAATCTCCCTTTTTCCCATCTTTCCTGGGAAGACGGGCTCATGTTACCGGATGCTATCGAAGTGTCTACGTTTCAGCATTCTGAAACCTGGGACACATCCTTCCATGACACTGTCTCTCAGTCTCCCCCTCTCTGTCTATACCCCAAACCCCTCCCATGTGGTGATATTTAAACTGATTCCCCCGCCATCTCTCTCTGGCAGGGATGTTCACACCCACAGCACCCCCTTGTCTTGGCACAATGGAGATATGGGCTGGAAATGGGTGGGAGCTGTACGTCCTGTCACTTCCAGCATGGGCTGCAAGTTTCCCCACACTGGGCAGGGATCCAACACAGTGTTACTGAGCAATGCACTGGGGTGGGGTACACAGCCCTACATGCTGGGAGGGTAACTGCTCCTGGGTTACAGATCAATGTACTGGGGTTGTGTACACAGCCCTACTTGCTGGGAGGGTAACTGCTCCTGGGTTACAGATCAATGCACTGGGGTGGTGTACACTGCCCTACATGCTGGGAGGGTAACTGCTCCTGGGTTACAGATCAATGCACTGGGGTGGGGTACACTGTCCTACATGCTGGGAGGGTAACTGCTCCTGGTTTACAGATCAATGCACTGGGGTGGGGTACACAGCCCTACATGCTGGGATGGTAACTGCTCCTGGGTTACAGATCAATGCACTGGGGTGGGGTACACAGTCCTACATGCTGGGTGGGTAACTGCTCCTGGTTTACAGATCAATGCACTGGGGTGGGGTACACAGTCCTACATGCTGGGAGGGTAACTGCTCCTGGTTTACAGATCAATGCACTGAGGTGGGGTACACAGTCCTATATGCTGGGAGGGTAACTGGTCCTGGGTTACAGATTAATTCACGGGTGATCACTGCACAGGTCTCTGTGCTGGTCAGACTGTCTGGTTGAGGTTTATAGATAATGCAATGAGGTGGTCAGTGCAGCTTCCGGTGCTGGACAGATCTGTAGCCTGTGCACGGTACATCATGTTTGGTTGGGTGGATTGGGGGGAAAGGTGATGGACAGGTCAAGGGGTTCTCCGGAACGTTCTGTCCATGACATTCTATAACTGACATTCCCCGGAACGTTCTGTCCCTGACATTCTATAACTGACATTCCCCGGAACATTCTGTCCCCGACATTCTAAGACTGACATTCCCCGGAACGTTCTGTCCCTGACATTCTATAACTGACATTTCCCGGAACGTTCTGTCCCTGACATTCTATAACTGCCATTCCCCGGAACGTTCTGCCCCTGACATTGTTTGTTTGTGAACGGTCAGTGAATTGAACAAACAATAAGATCCAGAGGGAAGAGATCCCGTTCCAGGGAGAAGGAGACACTGTTCCGAAGGCCCCTCAGGCAGTTAAAGGGGTGAATACGTTTTCCCTGCGTTTACATTTCTTCACGACACAGGATCGACCACAATTTAGACCAAAATACAGAAATTCCCAAACTCCGTTTGTCTTCAGGAAACCGGGAGAGAATCCTTCAGGACAGCAACGTTTCCACCCTCCGTATTAGGAACGGGGAAGGAGTGACCTGTGTCTGCTCTCGAGTGATCGAGTGTGTGGGAATGTTCTAGAAACCATCTGCCCTTATGGATGTGTCTCTGTGTGTTTGGGGAGGGAGGGTTTCTCGTGGTTTATGTCACATTTTTGTCATTAATTCCGACCTTCCCATTTGTTATTCCAGCTCCAATTATTTTAATAAATCCCTGAATACAGGGGCTCATTTGAAAATCTCACTGGCTCCCCGATCAAACGGGTCCCTTTGCCTCCAGGCTGATGGATAATGGGTTTGTTTTCCTTCCTCACAGTTAATGTAGTGACCATCTACGTCCTGCTTTATAAAGATTGTGGATTGTCTCCATGTGTCAGACGTTACCTGGGGGCCATGGCAGTGGCGGATCTCCTGGTCATTATCCTCGACCTGATCCTGAGACACATTCCCATTGTTTATCAGGAACAGTTTTATTTCCTGTGGTACTCCGTCCCCGTGTGTAATATCCACGCCGTCCTGCTTTATGCAGCCACTGACTGCTCTGTCTGGTTCACCGTCACTTTCACCTTTGATCGGTTTGTGGCCATTTGTTGCCAGAAGCTGAAAAGTAAATATTGCAGTGAGAAAACGGCGGCTGTGGTTCTGGGAGCAGTGACTGTGCTGAGCTGTTTAAAGAACATTTTCTGGTATTTTATGCTCACGGCTCGGTATTGGCTGGGGAACGCCCCCTGGTTTTGTGGTGTAACAGACGCTGTTCAATCCTCCATTGTCTGGGTCACAATCGAGTTCCTCCACCACATTCTAACCCCGTGTGTCCCATTTCTCCTGATTTTGCTGCTCAATGTTCTCACCGTCAGACACATTTTAGTGACCAGCAGAGTCCGCAGGAGACTCCGCGCTCACACCAATGGGGACGCTCAGTTTGACACAGAAATGAGAAACCGAAAAAAATCCATCATTTTACTGTTTGTGATCTCGGCCAATTTCATCCTGTTATGGTCAACGTTCATGCTGTATTCTATATGGAGGCGGATGTGGGATTTTGGGTATGACTCTGTGTTTCTCGCTCCCTTTGTGCTGGAATTGGGCTTCATGCTGCAGCTCCTCAGTTGCTGCACAAACACCGCGATTTATGCCGTGACCCAGACTAAGTTCAGGCAGCAGCTGAAGAATGTGCTGAAATATCCCTTCACCCAAATCCATCCATCCATCAAATTCCCTCATTAATCACACAATCCGGGATTTTCTCATTTCAGTTCAGTGTTTCAGCGATGGAGCAGCCTGTCGCTATGGTAACAGACTGATTGGAGAGCTGCTTTGTCCATCCTTATCCCACAGGGGGGTTACAGGGAAACATTTCAATGTTTCTCACAACTCAGGGGCCAGTGAGAAAAGGCACCATCCCACTGACTGTATCCATCACTTCCATTTGTAACCAGTAACAATGCTGATTAAAGCGTGCCGAGCAGTAGAGTGACCGATGTTGTTGTGTGTCTTTGTGTTGGAGAAGCTGAGCTGGAGAGCGACAAACTCAGCCACGAGTCCTGGTCCTCAGGGAAGGGGAGGGCACCACGCCCTGAGCTCAGGAGCTGGGGCTAATTCCCTCTGTCCCCCCGACTCCAACCTGGCCTCCCCATTACCTCTCCCCTACTCTTTCTCCTCAATTCTCTCTCTCTCTTTCAGCACACACTCTCTTTTTCAAACCTCCCCTCATCCCACTCTCTCTCTCTCACACACGCCCTCCAACCCCGATTTCTCCACCTGCCTCCACTCTTCCCTCTCCCCCTCTTTCTCTCTCATGCCGTCGCAGTCTCCCTCCCACAATTCCATCTCTACCCCATTTTCCCGACCTCCCACATATCACACCCACCCCCCACACGCAGCCTCACCCCCAAATAGCCCCTGTCTCTGGGTCAGAGGGAGAGGGAAGGACCAGGGAGACAGAGTATGTCAGAGAGAGAGGGAGGGAGGGAGATTCAGTCAGAGGGAAAGAGAGGGAGGAGGGAAGAGAGAGACACCAAGGAATGTGGAGAGAGAGAAGGGCGACAGAGAGAGAGAGATAGAGGAGGGAAGAGATAGAGATAGAGGTACGAAGAGAGAGAGAGAGAGGGAGAGAGAGAGAAGGTCGAGACAGAGAGATGGTGACAGAGAGAGATGGTGACAGAGAGATGGAGAGAGTGAGGAAAGGCACAAAGGAGAGATGGGTGTGTGAGAGGGCGAGAGAGAGAGAGGGAGGGGACGAGAGAGAGAGGGGTGGGGCGAGAGAGAGAGGGAAGGGGCGATAGAGAGACAGAGAGGGGGCGATAGAGAGAGGGAGGGAGGTGGCAAGAGAGAGAGGGGGAGAAAAAGAAAGGGAGGAGGTGAGAGAGAGAGAGGGGGTGAGAGAGAGAGAGAGAGAGAGGTGACAGAGAGGGAGGAGGGGTGGTGAGAGGGATAGGGCGAGAGAGAGAGAGAGAGGTGCAAGAGAGTGGGAGGGGGTGAGAGAGAGAGAGGGAGGGAGTTGAGAGAGAGGGATTGGCTGAGAGAGAGGGAGGGGGACGAGAGAGAGGGAAGGAGGGGGAGAGAGACAGAATGGGAGGGCGGGCGAGAGAGAGAAAGGGAGGGGTAACGAGAGTGCTGGAGGGCACGAGAGAGAGAGTGAGGGGGACGTGAGAGAGAGGGAGTGTGATGAGATAGAGAGGGAGGCGGCGAGAGAGAGAGGGATGGGGCCGAGAGATAGAGGGAGCGGGGCGAAAGAGAGGGGGTCGGGAAAGAGAGGGGGAGAGAGAGGGAGGAGGAGTGAGAGAGAGACAGAGGGGTTGAGAGAGAGAGGGGGCGAGAGAGGGTGGTGGCGAGAGAGAGGGGGGAACGAGAGAGGGATTGGGGCGAGGAAAAGAGAGAGGAAGGGGGCGAGAGAGATAGAGAGGGGGGCGAGAGAGTGAGAGGTAGGGGGCTAAAGACAGGGGGGCAAGAGAGAGAGGGAGGGGGCGAGGGAGGGAGGAGGCGAGAGAGAGAGAGGGAAGGGAATGAGGGGGGCGTGAGAGAGAGAGGGAGGGTCGAGAGAGAGAGGAAGGGGCAAGAGAAAGAGAGGGGACGAGAGAGAGAGGGAGGGGGCGAAAGAGAGGGCTGGGGGCGAGAGTGAGACGGAGGGGGAGAGAGAGAGGGGGAGGTGGAGAGAGAGAGGGGGCGAGAGAGAGGGGAGCGAGAGGTTGAGAAAAGTAGAGCGGGGCGAGAGAGAGAGAGAGGGAGGGGGATGAGACCAAGGGAGGTATCGAGAGACAGAGGGAGGGGGATGAGAGAGAGAGAGGAAGGGGGTGAGAGAGAGAGAGTGAGGCGGAGAAAGAGAGAGGGGGAGAGAGAGGGGGGATGGGGAGTGAGAGAGAGATGGAAGGGTTGAGAGAGAGAGGCGGGACGGGAGAGGAAGGGGGCGAGGAAAGGAGAGGGGGAGGGGGCGAGAGAAATAGAGAGGGGGCGAGAGACAGAGGATGGGGGCAAGAGACAGAGGGTGGGGTGCGAAAGAGAGAGGGTGGGGTTATGAAAGAGATAGGGTGGGGCGAGTGAGAGAGGGTGGGGGCGAGAGAGAGAGGGTGGGGTGCGAAAGAGAGAGGGAGGGGGCGAGAGAGAGAGGGTGGGGTGTGAAAGAGAGAGGGTGGGGTTACGAAAGAGAGAGGGTGGGGCGAGTGAGAGAGGGTGGGGGCGAGAGAGAGAGGGTGGGGTGCGAAAGAGAGAGGGAGGGGGCGAAAGAGAGAGGGTGGGGTGCGAAAGAGAGAGGGTGGGGTTACGAACGAGAGAGTCTGGGGCGAGTGAGAGAGGGTGGGGGCGAGTGAGAGAGGGTGGGGGCGAGAGAGAGAGGGTGGGGTGCGAAAGAGAGAGGGAGGGGGCGAGAGAGAGGGTGGGGGCGAGAGAGAGAGGGTGGGGGCGAGAGAGCGTGGGGGCGACAGAGAGAGGGTGGGGTGCGAAAGACGGGGGCGAGAGAGGGAGGGTGGGGTGCGAAAGAGAGAGGGTGGGGGCGAGTGAGAGAGGGTGGGGGCGAGAGAGAGAGGGTGGGGTGCAAAAGAGAGAGGGACGGGACAAGAGAGAGAGGGGGCGAGACAGAGTGAGGGGACGAGAGAGGGAGGGGTGCGTGAGAGAGAGAGGGAGGGGTGCGAGGGAGAGGGGGATGGGGCGAGAGAGAGGGAGGGTCGAGAGAGAGAGGGAGGGGGTGAGAGAAAGAGAGGGGGCGAGAGAGAGAGAGGGAGGGTCTCAAGAGAAAGAAAGAAGGGGCGAGAGAGAGAGGGAGGTGGGCGAGACTGAGAGAGGGAGGGGGTGAGAGAGTGGGGTCGAGAGGGTGGGATGAGAGAGGGAGGAGGGGTGAGAGAGAGAGAGAGAGAGGGAGTGGCCGGGAGAGAGAGAGAAAAGAGCGTGAGAGTGAGAGAGAGGGGTTGAAAGAGAGAGGGAGTGGGACAAGAGAGAGAGGGAGGGAGGGGCTCGAGAGAGATGGAGGGGGGCCGAGAGAAAGAGTGGGGGGGCGAGAGAGAGAGGGGCGAGAGAGAGAGTGGCAAGAGAGAAAGAGGGAGGAGGCGAGAGAGAGAGAGGGAAGGGGTGACAGTGAGAGGAAGGGGGCGAGAGAAAGGGAGGGAGGGGGCGAGAGAGAGAGAGAGGGATGCGAGAGATTGAGAGGGAGGGGGACGAGAGAGAGAGAGAGAGGGGGCCGAGAGAGATGGGGGGGCAAGAGAAAGAGTGGGGGGTGCAAGAGAGGGAGGGGCGAGACAGAGAGAGGGAGGGGGCGAGCAAGAGAGAGAGGGGGAAGGGGTGAGACTGTGTTGGGGCGAGAGACAGAGGGAGGGGGCTAAAGAGAGGGCTGGGGGCGAGAGAGAGACGGAGGGGGAGAGAGAGAGGGAGCGAGAGGGTGAGAAAAGGAGAGCGGGGTGTGAGAGAGAGAGAGAGGGAGGGGGATGAGACAGAGGGAGGGGGATGAGAGAGAGAGGGAGGGGGGTGACAGAGATGGAGGGGGCGAGAGAGAGGAGGGCGACAAGAGAGAGGGAGGAAGGGGGTGAGAGAGAGAGTGAGTCGGAGAAAGAGAGAGGGGAGAGAGAGAGGGATGGTGAGTGAGAGAAAGGGGGGCGAGACAGAGAGGGGGACGGGAGAGGGAGGGGGCGAGGAAAGGAGAGAGGGAGGGGGCGAGAGAAATAGAGAGGGGGGCGAGAGAGTGAGAGGTAGGGGGCCAGAGCCAGAGAGGGTGGGGGTGAGAGAGAGAGAGGGAGGGGTGCGAGAGTGAGAGGGTGGGGTGCGAGAGAGAGAGAGAGGGTGGGGTGCGAAAGAGAGAGGGGACGAGAGAGCGTGGGGGCAAGAGATGGAGGGAAGGCGCAAGAGAGAGGGGGCGAGAGAGAGATAGGGAGGGTGCCGAGAGAGAGAGAGAGAGGGAGGCGTGCGAGAGAGAGAGGGAAGGGGCGAAAGAGGGGTCTGGGAGCGAGAGAGAGAAGGTGGGCGAGAGAGAGAGGGAGAGAGGAAGGGGAGCGAGAGAGAGATAGGGAGGGGGCGAGAGTAAGAGAGGGAGGGGGCGATAGAAAGAGAGGGAGGGGGCGAGAGAAAGAGAGAGGAAGGGGACGAGAGAGAGGGGAGCGGGCGATAGGGAGAGGAATGGGGTGAGGGAGAGAGAGAGGGAATGGGTGAGAGAGAGAGAAGACAGGGGCGAGAGAGAGAGGGAGAGGAGCAAGAGAGAGAGGGAGGGGCGGGCGAGAGAGAGAAGGAGGGGGCGAGAGAGAGTGAGGGGGCGAGAGGGAGAGGAACGGGGCGAGAGAGAGAGGAAGGGGGTGTGAGAGAGAAAGGGAGGGGACGAGGGAGAGGGAAGTAGGCAAGAGAGAGAGGGAGGGGGCGGGTGAAAGAGAGAGGGTGGGGACGAGTGAGGGAGGGAGGGCGAGAGAAAGAGAGCGTGGTGAGAGAAATTGAGTGGTGCACGAGAAAGAGGGAGGGGCGAGAGAGAGAGGGAGGGGGCGAGAGAGAGAGGGATGTGGCGAGAGAGAGGGGGCGAGAGAGAGAGGGAGGGGGCGAGAGAGAGGGAGGGGAGCGAGAGAGAGGGAGGGGAGCAAGAGAGAGGGAGGGGAGCGAGAGAGAGAGGGAGGGGTGAGAGGGAGAGGGGGCGAGAGAGAGAGGGGGACGAGAAAGAGTGGGAGGGGTGCGAGAGGGAGTGGAAGGGGGCGAGAGAGAAAAGGAGGGGAGCGAGAGAGAGAGGGGAGGGGGCGAAAGAGAGAGAGGGAGGGGGCAAGAGGGGGAGGGAGGGGCGGGCGATAGGGAGAGCGAGGGGGCAAGACTGAGAGGGAGGAGCGGCGAGAGAGGGGGGAGGGTGCGAGACAAAGACAGGGAGCGGGGCGAGAGATACATGGAGGGGTCAGAGAGATGGAGGGGGTGAGAGAGAGAGAGGAAGGGGGCGCGAGAGGTTGGAAGGGGGCGAGAGAGAGTGCGACGGGAGCGAGAGAGGTAGGGGGCGAAAGAGGCAGGCAAAAGAGAGGGGGAGGTGGGCAAGAGAGAGGGAGGTGACGAGAGAGAGGTGGGGGACGAGAGATAATGGGAGGGGGGCGAGTGAGAAAAGGAGGGGAGCGAGAGAGAGACAGAGGGGAGGGGGTGAAAGAGAGAGAGGGAGGGGTCGAGAGAGAGGGCGTGGCGAGAAAGAGAGGGAGGGGGCGAGAGAGTGCAGGAGAGGGCGAGAGGTAGAGAGGGAGGGGCGAGAGAGTGAGGTCGTGGGGTGAGAGAGGGGTGCCAGAGAGAAAGGGGGAGCGAGAGAGAGTGGGAGAGGCATGAGAAAGTAGGAGGGGGCGAGAGAGGGAGGGAGGAGGGTGAGCGACAGGAAAGGTAAGGTCGAGATAGAGGGAGGGATGCGGGCGAGAGAGAGACAGAGAGAGAGAGAGAGAGGGGGCGAGAGAGAGACAGTGAGCAGGGTGAGAGAGAGAGAGGGCGGGGCGAGAGAGAGGGAGGTGGTGCGAGAGACTGGGCGAGGGGTGAGAGAGAAGGAGGGGCGAGAGAGAGAGGGAGGGGGCGAGACAAAGACAGGGAGCGGGGCGAGAGAGACATGGAGGGGTGAGAGAGATGGAGGGGATGAGAGAGAGAGGAAGGGGGAGAGAGAGGTTGGAAGGGGTGCGAGAGAGAGTGGGAGGGGAGCGAGAGAGAGGTAGGGGGCGAAAGAGGCAGGGAGGGGGCAAAAGAGAGGGGGAGGGGGTGAGAGAGAGAGAAGGAGGGGGCGAGAGAGAGAGAGGGAACGGGCGAGAGGGAGAGGAATGGGGCGAGAGAGAGGGAAAGGGTGAGAGAGAGAGGGGACAGGGGCGAGAGAGAGAGGGAGGGGAGCAAGTGAGAGAGAGAGGGGCGGGCAAGAGAGAGAAGGAGGGGGCGAGAGAGAGGGGAGAGAGAGAGAGGGAATGGACGAGAGAGAGAGAATGAGGGGGCGAGAGAGAGGGAGGGGACAGGTGAGGGGGAGAGGGAGTGGGCGGGTGAGAGAGAGAGGGAATGGGGCGAGAGAAAGAGGGAAGGGGTGTGCGATAGAGAGAGGGGGGGTGAGAGAGAGAGATGGCGGGGGCAAAAATGAGAGAGAGGGAGGATGCGAGAGAGAGTGAGCGGGTGCAAGGAAGAGGGAGTGGACAGATGAGAGAGAGTGGGAGTGAGCGAGATAGAGAGGGAAGGGTGTGGG